>NC_140483.1:54537500-54737500 GCF_964271855.1 Acomys minous
CTTCTAGAATTCTCATGGGCTGTAGTGCACACACTGTCTGCTTTCTTCATTGCATCATTCTGTTTTCCTCGCATCACTAGGGAACAAACAAAGCAACAGCAACAACAAAAATACTCTAAGCGGGAATGGTGGAGGAATGCTGAGCGGGTTTCCTAGGATGCGCTAGGCACTTGACTAAATACTTGACAAAACTGGGTAAATTTTCTTTATCTGGAGCTGGCCAGCTGTGATGGCACATGCCAGGAGTCCCGGTGCTCAGGAAGCTGAGGCAGGGGGACTGCGAGTTCAAAATAACAACAAAAGGCAGATTAACAGCATAACTGAGCAGACAGTACACTGCTCCTGTACTCGCCCCCCACAATTTTCATTTGCCCATCAGTTCAGTCAGTACTGACACACTGACAAGGCTCCATAGGCTTTATAACTATCTTAGGGTTTTGTTGTTGTTGTTGTTGGGGTTTTTTGTTTGTTTGTTTGTTTTGGTTTTTTGTTTTGGTGTAATAGGCCTGGCTGTCCTGAAACTCTCTTTGTTGACCAGGCTGGCTTTGAACTCACAGAGATCTGCCTGCCTCTGCCTCCCCAGTGCTGGGATTAAAGGCATGTGCCACCATGCCTAGCTGCTACCTTAAGTTTTTTCTTTTTTGTTTTGTTTTGTTTTTCTGAGACAGGGTTTCTCTGTGTAGCCTTGGCTGTCCTGGACTCATTTTGTAGACCAGGCTGTCCTTGAACTTACATCAATCTGTCTGCCTCTGCCTCCCGAGTGCTGGGATTAAAGGTGTGCACCACCATGCCCGGCTCTTAGTTTGTTTGTTTGTTTTAAATATTTATTTATTATGTATACAGTGTTACACCTGATTGTACACCTGCACACCAGAAGAGGATACCAGCTCTCATTATAGATGCTTCTGAGCCACCATGTGGTTGCTGGGAATTGAACTCAGGATCTTTGGAAGAGCAGTTGGTGCTCTTAACCTCTGAGCCATCTCTCCAGCCCCCTGTTTTTTTATTTTTATTTTTTTTTGTGCATTGTTGTTGTTTTGTTTTGATTTTTACCTACGTCTTTTTCTGCCTCCTGATCCCAGGCAAAGCTGCATATTGTAGCTAGTGTGTTGCTGTGCATCTTGGGGTTTCTTCTAGAGCTGTGAGTTTCTCATACTTACATTATTATTATTATTATTATTATTATTATTATTATTCTTTTTGGTTTTTCGAGACAGGGTTTCTCTGTGTAGCCTTGGCTGTCCTGGACTCGCTTTGTAGACCAGGCTGGCTTTGAACTCACAGCGATCCGCCTGCCTCTGCCTCCCGAGTGCTGGGATTAAAGGCATGTGCCACCATGCCCAGCTTACTTACCTTATTTTTAACAGTTCGGAGGGGTGCTGGGCAAGTGGGTTAGAGAATGATATTCTACTGGAATCTTCCAGAGGTTTCCCCCATGACTAGATGACTAGCCTGGACCTGTGCCTTGTGGAGGGGGATTCAGAGGTGAAGTGGCACCTTGATCACACTATACCGAGTCTGTCAGGGTTGACCTCAGTCACCCCACTACATCAGTATTTGTCAGCTTTTTCCCTCTGCGTCACCTCCTGCCTTGCACACAACATTGTATTTATTGGAGGACTAATTAAATTTATTATACTTGGACAAAAGCAGGCAAAGAAAGACTCACCATCCAATGTGGCTTTCTTGTGCATCCCTCAAGTGTCTCAGATGTGTTTTTTCAAAGGCCTTCCTTCTGCCTGCTCAGGCCTGCCTCCTACCAGTCAATCCAGAGCCTACGCAGTTCCCACCCAGAGCCTGCATCCAGGCCTGCCTTTGCCAACTCACCTGAGGGAGAAAGGCTTCTCTCTTCCCTCCCGACATCTGATTCTTGCTTGCCCTTAACGGTCTAATTGGACAACTTTACTTCACCCATGAAGCCTTCCTAGAATAATGTAACTCACTCTTCAATGTTACACACACACACACACACACACACACACACACACACACACACACACACACGTTTCCCTGTGTTGTGTATGATTTCCTTTTGCTATGGGCCACAGTAAGGTTTGCCTCTTGTCATGGCAAAGCCTCCCTTTTCTTAACTAATGGACAGCTACACTGTCCATCATAACCCCGAGCACGCAGGAAGGAGATCCGGAGGAGCTGAGAGAGCTGCTGTTGCGTCTTGGGAGCTGTCTCCTGGTGGTCAGAATGCCAGCTTGTGGTCACATATCCTTGTGCTGCAGATAGGTTGTTCTGGTGTATCAGAAACTATGGCACACCAGGGCATCTCGCCATACCAGTACTAAGGAAAGGTCTCCATCCCCCTGTTTTCTGGGTTTTTCTAAAGGATCACTGGAAGAAGCACCGTAAGAGGGAGATCTAGGGCTGGAGAGATAGCTCAGTGGTTAAGAGCACTGGCTGCTCTTCCAGAAGTCCTGAGTTCAATTCCCAGCAGTCACATGGTGGCTCACAACCGTCTGTAATGGGATCTGGTGCCCTCTTCTGGCGTGTAGGTGTATGTGCAGATAGAGCACTCATACATAAAAGAAATAAATACAATCTTAAAACAAACAAAAACAAACAAACAAACAAAAAAGGCCTGGGGAGATCCAGTCAACCCAGATATGGGGGAATAGGAGGAGTCACCTTACTACATGAATGAGCTAGCCGCCTCATAAGTATTCATTTCTTTTTTTTGTTTTTTGAGACAAGGTCTCTCTGTGTTAGCCTTGGCTGTCCTGGAGTCCCTTTGTAGACCAGGCTGGCCTTGAACTCACAGCGATCTGCCTGCCTCTGCCTTCCGAGTGCACCCCGGCTAAGTATTCATTTCAAAAAAACAGAAACTGGGCTTGGCATGTGCTACATGAAGACCCTGTCAAAAACAAACAAACAAACAAACAAACAAACAAACAAAAAAACCCCTAAAACAGCTGGGCAGTGGTGGCGCACACCTTTAATCCCAGCACTCTAGAGGCAGAGGCAGGTGGATCTCTGTGAGTTCAGGGCCAGCCTGGTCTACAAAGAGAGTCCAGGACAGCCAAGGCTACACAGAGAAACCCTGTCTTGGGAAGGGGGGGGGGGGGAACCCAAACAACAACAACAAAGCAAAATAAATGAACAATACAAGACAACCTCTGGCTCCTAGATGGTTCTGCTCTTCTGTCTGAGCTGCAAAACCCTGGTTAGATGGGCAACTGCTACAGCGAGAAGGATACGGAGGAGGCCATAATCTCAGTCCGAGGATCTGACGGGAATCCTGAGGTGCCCATGGGATACCATGGGGAGTGCAGTGTCTGCCCTTTGATGCAGGTATAAAGCCATGGCCTATTCCAAAGTAGATTAAACACACAGCAGGGAAGGGCAGTCCGGTCAGGGACAGATTGTCCTGCAGGAAGGTTTTAAGGATAACGAAATGTCTTGAAAATGCCCCACGGCAGCCAGCTCCTTCCGGTGCCCAGGATCTGTCTGCTCTGAAATGCCCTTTCCCGTCTTAGGTTTGCTGGCTGGCTCCTGAGCAGACAGCGGGAAAGAAGAAACCCTTTGTCTACACCCAGGGTCAGGCCGTCCTGAACCGAGCCTTTTTCCCTTGCTTCGACACGCCTGCAGTGAAGTGCACATACTCGGCTCTTATTGAGGTAAGGCGACTTAACTTAGTGTGTTTGTCCTTGGGCTTATGCATGAGAGATGGCTCAGCAGTTAAGAACACCTTCTGCTCTTCCAGAAGACTCGAATTTAGTTCTTAGCACCCATATCAGGTGGCTTACAACAGTCTTATAACGCTGTGTCCAGGGGATCCAGCACCTCACAGACACCTTCATTTATATGTGCGCGCGCGCACACACACACATAATTAAAACATAATCAAATAAGTGTTTTGTTTTTTAATGTTAAAAAAAAAATCCAGAGCCCGGCAGTGGTGGCACACACCTTTATTCCCAGCACTCGGGAGGCAGATGCAGGCAGATCTCTGTGAGTTCAAAGTCAGCATGGTCTACAGAGCAAGTTCTAGGACAAGACGACACAGAGAAACCCTGTCTTGAAAAACCAACCAAACTGGGCTGGAGAGATGGTTCAGAGGTTAAGAGCACTGGCTGCTCTTCCAAAGGTCCTAAGTTCAATCCCCAGCAACCACATGGTGGCTCACAACCATCTGTAATGAGATCTGGTGCCCTCTTCTGGCGGGCAGGCACACATGCGGGCAGAACATTGTATACACGATAAACAAATAAATCTTTAAAAAGAAAGAAAACCCAAACAAACAAAGAAAACCAGACATGGCAGTTACCTGTCTATAGTCCCAGCCCTTAGGAGGCAAAGACACAAAAATCCTGAGTTCGGTGCCAGCCTAGGCCATCTAGTCAAACCCTGTCTCAAAGAAAGATAGAGACAAAGAATATAATTTCACACCCATCGGGTCCCACTTTGGTAGGTAACTTACTACATCCATCCAGTGGTATCTTTGAAAAGTCAGCTTTCCATCTGCAGATGTTGTTGTTTGAGACAGCTTATCGTGTAGCCCTGGCTGGCCTGGAACCCAGCGATCCTTTGTGCTGGGATTAAAGTCAAGTGCAACCATGTTCCTTGACAGGAATTTTACGCAGTCCAGCTGCCATCAGTGTATGTTTGGGAAGCCTCTGTGTTCTCCAGGAGGGACTCTGAGTCATCACCATCACTGCTCGGGTTCCTGATCAGACCGTTCAAGTTAGTCACAGGAGACCTTTTTGTCAGGAATGGTTATGGAATTGGAGCAGTCAGAAAGCAGAGGCAGGAGGGCCATCGAAAGTTCCAGGTCAGCCTGGTGTGCACAGCAAGGGCCACACTGTATAGCAACACTTTGCCTGCAGAAGAACAAAGCAGGAGTCAAAGAAGCAACGAGGCTTTGGGGTGAGGTTTTCCAGGTGAGGTTTCCTATGCTCTCTCTGTTGCCAGGTTCCAGATGGCTTCACAGCTGTGATGAGCGCAAGCACGTGGGAGAAGAGAGGTCCAAACAAGTTCTTCTTCCAGATGTGCCAGCCCATCCCCTCCTATCTGATAGCTTTGGCCATTGGAGATCTGGCTTCAGCTGAGGTTGGACCCAGGTAAGAAACAAACACCAGGCAAGGCAAGGTTGGATTGACCCCAGAGGCGGGGGCACCCTGCTAAACGGCTCTTGGGGCAGTGTGGGATCCCATGTCTGCTGTCTTCAGGGCACAGTAGGTTGGTGGAGAGTCTTGTTTTTCTCTCTTCCTCTTCTCCACCCCTCCCTCCATGTCTAAGCCTATTGTCTGCTGGTTTAGCAGCAGCTGGTGGAGCTGTAGCAGAGTCTCGTGGACGAGGGCAGCTGCTCAGCCGAGTGGTGTTGATGCTCAGGTGGAAGTTTTAGAAGCCTGACCTTGACTAGGAACGAAGCACTAAGCTCCCTTTCAGCCACTAGATAGCTCTGTGCCAAAGCCCGTTTCCTCTAGCATTGAATTCTGCAAATGAGCAACTTTGATTTCATCGCATCCTTTTGAAGAGAGTAAGGACTGTCCTTTCTGCCTGCTGCAGATGCCTTGGTCTAGACATACACTGACAGGATGCTAGTGGGATTTAGTGGAGACCAAAAGATATTTTGTACAATTTCTTGTAATTCCAACTACTAGGGATGCTAAGATAGAAAGTCTCAAGTTCGAAACCAGCCAGGGCTGGATAGAATAAATAATCCAGCTGGGCAGTGGCGTCGCATGCCTTTAATCCCAGCACTCGGGAGGCAGAGGCAGGCAGATCGCTGTAAGTTCGAGGCCAGCCTGGTCTACAAATTGAGTCCAGGACAGTCATGACTACACAGAGAAACTCTGTCTCAAAACACCAAAAATAAATAAATAAATAATAATAATAATAATAATAATAATAATAATAATAATAATAATAATAATCCTGCCTAAAACCAGGAGAATGGGTTTTTGCAGATTTTCTTATCATCTACCTCTGCAGCTTAGTCCTCCTGTGCAAAGGTCAAAGGTTGGACTGCAAAGTTCAGGCCCCTGTCCTGGCTCTCTTGTTCTGTTGTTCCTTAGATCTGAAGGTGGCAACGTCTTCCACAAGATTCATTACAAGCCTGGAGTTTTATAGCAAGGCTCTGCAGTACTAGTGGTACGAATTAAGGTAGCTCCTAGGTGTCAGGAGGGAATAATAAGCAGAATTCTGTTGGTACCTGCTTCCAGCACACACGTTCAAAACAATGTTCGTCCCAGTTGTTGTTTTGGTGTGCTGTGGGTCAAACCTAGTACCTTAAGCATGCTGGACAGACACCCTATCCCTGAGCTATATCCCCAACGCTACCATGCCAGTCTCGAAAGGCAAGGTGTTATACTATTCTTAATAGACTGGGAGGTCATCTTTGCAACCAGGGGAAAAATATAAGAAAAGGTCTGTGAGCCGGGTGCAGTGGGGCACTCCAGAGGCAGAAGCAGGCAGATCTCAGGGAGTCTGAGGTCAGCTTGGTCTACAAAGAGAGTCCAGGACAGCCAGGGCTCTGTGGTTTGAGGATGTGTTTGCCCTAACAAGCATTCTATTTGAAAAATATAAAGTAGGCTGTGCATGGTGGCACACACCTTTAATCTCAGCACTCTGAGGGCAGAGGCAATAGGATCTCTGTGAGTTTGAGGCCAGCCAGGGCTACACAATGAGACCCTATCTTCAAAAAAAAAAAAAAATTTTTTTTTTCGAGACAAGGTTTCTCTCTGTAGTCTTGGCTGTCCTGGACTCACTTTGTAGACCAGACTGGCCTCAAACTCACAGCAGTCTGCTGCCTCTGCCTCCCGAGTGCTGGGATTAAAGGCATGTGCCACCACCGCCCAGGCAAAAAAAAAAATTTAAAGGCATATGAACTGATCATAATGGCAATGGGAATAGGACAGAATCCAAGCATACCATAAAATAATGATTCCTTTGAATACTCGGTAAGAAATTAACCCAAGAGCATGTCAAACAAGGTCACATGATCCATTTAGCCAGTGATGATGATGGTTTGAAGGTGTAGCTCAGTTGATAAAAATGATTGCGGTGGTGGCGCAAACCTTTAATCCCAGCACTCAGGAGGCAGAAGCAGGTGGATCGGTGTGAGTTTGAGGCCAGCCTGGTCTACAAAGCGAGTCCAGGACAGCCAAGGCTACACAGATAAACCCTGTCTTGAAAAACCAAACAACCAAACAAAAAACAAAAATGCTTGCCTTGCATGCAGGAAGCCCTGGCGTAGTGCAGAATCCAGGGGTAGTGACACAGTGCTGTGATCCCAGCACTTGCAAAACGGAGGCGGGAAGGTTCAAAGTTCAAGCTCCTCCTCAGCCACATAGTGAGCTGGGGGTGGGGGGCAGCCTGGGCTACATGAAACCCTGCCTCACAAAACAAAACAGAAGAAAAAAGTAAACTGATTATGATGACGTCCCCCTTACCCTGCCATGTGACATGCCTTGTTCACATCCCAGGGCTCGTGCTGTGTGTTAAACATGAGGGTCCTCTGACACAGCATTCCTCCCTAGCCCAGGTCCTGGGTAGAAGGCAGAGGGTGGCACCCAGTGGCCCTTTTGTACATGATCCCTCCTAATCTTTACCCAGACTCAGTGGAGTTGATAATATTTGTGTCCTCTTGTGGATAACCAAACTGAGCCTATAATAAGGACTTCTCCAAGGTCGAAGTGCAGGCCTTGGCTTCAGGAGGCCTGAGTCCTGGCGTCAGCTCATCCTTGGAGTCGTAAATGCTCTTGGCCTAATCCCTGGCTCTCTCCGCCTTGACCTTCTGTTTGATGTATCTTCCTGGTGGCAGTGTTGTTGCTCCCTCTTCACTTCTGTCTTCCTGTCTCTATCCTTTGGTTGGTTGGTTGGTTCAGACAGAGTCTTCCTATGTAGCCTCCAACTCTCAATCCTCCTGCCTCAAGTCTTCCAAATGCTGGGATTACAAGGGCCAGTAAGACAGCTCATTGTGCTTGCTACCAACCCTGATGCTCTAAGCTCACTTCCTGGGACCCACACGGTAGAACTAGGGGACTGGACTCTCCTATGTGCCATGCACAGACAAATCCTAGCACTTGGGAGGTAAAGGCAGATGGGCCTCTGTTTTGCTTTTTTTTTGTTTTGTTTTGTTATTGTTGTTATTTTGGTTTTTCGAGACAGGGTTTCGCTGTGTAGCCTTGGCTGTCCTGGACTCTCTTTGTAGACCAAGCTGGCCTCGAACTCACGGCGATCCGCCTGCCTCTGCCTCCTGAGTGCTGGGATTTAAAGGAGTGCATCACCATGCCCTGCCTCTGTTTTGCTTTTTTTGAAGCAGTGTCTCACCCCATAGCCATAGCTGTCTTGGAACTCACAGCAATCCTCCTGCTTCAGCCTCTCCAGTGCTGAGATTACAGGTCTGAGTCCTATATTCTATTTTATTTCACCTTCACTTTTGCAGGATTGAATTCAGTGTGGAAGCATGGCTTCTTGTGGGTATAAGTCCTGTTGCCTAGAGGGGCCACCTGGCACCTCCTCAAGGCGGTCTTTGGTTTTCATACCCAGCTGTGATGAGCAGCCTAAAAGGGGGCCAGATGGCACCTCTCCAAAGGGTTTTTTCCTGTTCTCATATCCAGGTCTGATGGGCAGCCTCTTGGGGCTAAACAAAGGGTCTGATCTTGCCTCTCCCGTCTGAGCGTCTGACCACATGGCCACATTGCATTGGCTCAAATATGGGACCAAGGCTAGTGTCGTACAGGTGGTTCATGTGGCTGCTGCAGCAATCTCTGAACAATCTTCTGCCTCTCTGTGCTTAGGAGCCGGGTGTGGGCAGAGCCCTGCCTAATTGAAGCTGCCAAGGAGGAGTACAATGGGGTGATAGAAGAGTTTCTGGCTACAGGAGAGAAGCTTTTCGGACCCTATGTTTGGGGAAGGTGTGGTATCAGCTGATGGATGTGTTTTGTGAAACTGAGCACTGTTTTCCACACTCCTGGGGCTGCTTCCCCTTCTGTCTCCTAGAGCAAGGCTTCCCCATCCCAGAAACACAAGCGACGGGGAAAGAAAGAGGGAGGGATGAGCTGGGCTCCTTGAGACTGCCAATGGGATCCGGGAGGGACCGCTTTTGAAATGATTAAGATTTGTTGTCAAGCTAGAGGTGGGGAGAGTGGGGGAACCCCAGGGCCGCCCTTTGTTGGCATGCCATTCCTCTTTGTGGGAAGTTGCTCCAGCAACATCTCCAAGCTGCAGGCTTGAAGCTGCAGGCTGGTCTTTATGACCCTAAGTTGGCCTCCGGTGAGGTAAGTATGAAGAAGCTGAGGGCACGCTCACAGCCCGTTTGGGAGGAGGGCGAGACAAGGCTCAGCTACTTTAAGAGAGCAAGCACAAAGGCAGGGCTGCTTCCTGGGGAACACCCAAAGGCCCAGGCTTCATTCTCAGCGCTGGGTCTGGAGAGGACAGGGAAGCGAGGTCCACTGTGGAGAGTCAGGGCCTCCCGTGACGTCCAGTTTCTTGGCAGGTACGATCTCCTCTTCATGCCGCCATCCTTTCCATTTGGAGGAATGGAGAATCCTTGTCTGACCTTTGTCACCCCCTGCCTGCTAGCAGGGGACCGCTCCTTAGCCGACGTGATCATCCATGAGATCTCCCACAGTTGGTTTGGGAACCTGGTCACCAATGCCAACTGGGGAGAGTTCTGGCTCAACGAAGGCTTCACCATGTATGCCCAGAGGAGGATCTCCACCATCCTGTTCGGTAAGGTGCCACCCTTCCAAGTGCCTGGCTCCATGTCTGCTCCTGTGGTTTCATGGTGTAGGTGGGCATGAAGGGAGGTGGGACTTACACAGAAATCTCAGGTGAGCGGCCAGCATGGGCTAAACCTATGTAGACACTGTATTTTTCCCCCCAAGACAGGGTTTCAGGGTTTCTCTGTGTAGCGTTGGCTGTCCTAGACTCATTTTGTAGACCAGGCTGGCCTTGAACTAACAGAGATCCCCCTAACTCTGACTCCCTGAGTGCTGGGATTACAGGCATGCCCCACCTCGCCCAGCTTATTTGTGTTTTGTTTTGTTTTTCTTTGTTCATTTTTATTTGTATGAATGTTTTGCCTGCATGTATGTCTGTTTGACATGTGTGTGCCTGGTCCCTGTCAGAAGAAGTCATCAGATCCCCTGGAACAGAAGTTATAGGCTCTGTGAGCCACTGTATAGGTGCTGGGAATTGGGTCCTGGGTCCTCTGCCGGAGCAGCCAGTGCTCTTAACCTCTGAGCCAAGTCTCCAGCTCTGGAAACAGTTTTTAAATTAGAAATTCCCATCCCACTTTGTGCCACTGCAAGCAGTATGGACGGTGGTTTAAGCTGACCGAATGGACCAATGGGTGAGTTCACAGGGAAAGTACTCATCTACAAGGGGTCACCCTGGGTGCCAGGGTATTCCTAAGCAGACACAGCTCCTAGGTGAGTCCCCAGCATCATTTACCCCAGATGGCTGGTTGACTGTGAGTGAATCACTGGTTGTCCTGGTACATGTGCGCTCTATCTCTGTCTCTGTCTCTGTCCCTGTCTCTGTCTGTCTGTCTGTCTGTCTGTCTGTCTGTCTGTCTGTCTGTCTCTCTCTCACATACACACACACACACACACACACACACACAGGGTCTCATATACCCCAGGCTGACCTCAAACTCCCTATGTCGTCATAGACAGTCCTTTTTCAGTCACTGCTCTTAAGCACTGAGCCATCTCTCCAGCCCCTCATAGACAATCTCAGCCTCTTTCTCATCCTCCTGCCTGCCTACCTCCCGAGTGCTGCATTTACAAGCACACACCATCATGTCTGTTTCCTATGATGCAGAGGGCCCAAAGGCTTCCTGTAACTCTACCTACTGAGTCATATACCTACACATGCTCTACACATGCTTTTAGAAAAGGCCGAAAGCTTTTCTTATTGTCTCATTAGTGAAGTAATGAGAGGCTACTGTATATTACATGCTCTAAGTGGTAGAGCACACACACACACACACACACACACACACACACACACACACACACTTTATTTTTAAACAAGATCTGTTTAGCATATGTGGAAAAGCACAGGAAGGAAAAATCCATCTGTAATATTGTTCAGGACAATCAATATATATTCTTTTTTGTTGCTTTCTTCTTTATGTTTTAAAAGTTGTATGTAGGAGTGTATGTCTGCATGTGCGTATGTGCGTTCAAGTACAAGTGCCCGTGGAAGTCAGAGGCGTCTGGAGTGAGCATCAGTTGTGAACTGCCTGACACAGGTGCTGGAACCAAACTTAAGTCCTCTAGAAGACTAGCCAGTGCTCACTCTTACCTTCTGAGCCATCTCTCTGCCCCCTTTAATTTAACTTTGGTTGGTTTATATTGGTGGTGGTGTTATTATTTGAGGGCAGCTCTCACAGAGGGCTGGCCTAGAACTCACTGTAGACCAGGCTGGCCTTGCATTCACACAGATCACCCATCTGCCTGCCTTTGCCTCCTGAGTTCTGGGATGAGTGGCGTGTGCCACCATGGCCAGCACACTTTGCAGGAAACAGTTGTTCATCCTTAGCACCGGGGAACTAAAGCCGGAAGGTCACAAGTTTGAGGCCAGCCTGGGTCATACAGTAAGACCTTGTCTTATAAAAGGGGAAAAACCAAAAAGCAAGCTGGTCGTGGTGCCAGAACTCTGCCTTCAAGTCCAGCCTGGACTACAGGGTGAGTTTAGCTTCGCCGAGCTACAACACTAGAATCTGATAGTGCAGCTTTTATTTTTCCTGATGTGCAGAATTAAAAATGGAGGCTAAGGGAGTCTCAGAGTCAGAGCACGTAGTAAATGGCAGAGTTGAAGTGTGCGTGCATGCATGTGCGCTTGCCCCAGTGTTTGTGGAGAAGTCAAAGGACAGCGCTCTGGAACTGCTTCTCTCCTTTCATATGAGCCTTGGTGATTGATTGTAGTTAATAGGGCTCAGTGGCAGGCGCCTTTGTCTACTGACCATGCCACTGGCTTCCAAGTTACTGGGGTTTGGGGGGTGTGTGTGTGTGAGGGGTTTTTGTTGTTGTTGCTGCTCTTTCTTTCTTTCTTTCTTTCTTTCTTTCTTTCTTTCTTTCTTTCTTTCTTTCTTTCTTTCTTTCACAGGGTTTCTCTGTGTAGCCTTGACTGTCCTGGACTCACTTTGTAGTCCAGGCTGGCCTCGAACTCACAGGGATCCACCTGCCTCTGCCTCCCCAGTGCTGGGATTAAAGGCGTGCGCCACCACGCCGGCTCTCTGCTGTTTCTTTCTTTCTCTCTGTGTCTCTCTCTTTTTTGGTTTTGTTTGGTTTTGGTTTTTTTTTTTTTTTTTTTTTTTTTTTTTTTTGGTTTTTTGAGACAGGGTTTCTCTGTGTAGCTTTGGCTGTCCTGGATTCCCTTTGTAGACCAGGCTGGCTTTGAACTCACAGCGATCCGCCTGCCTCTGCCTCCCGAGTGCTGGGATTAAAGGCGTGGGCCACCACCGCCTGGCTTGTCTCTCTCTTTTTTAAATACAATGTTTCTCTGTGTAACTATGGATGTCCTGGACTTGATTTATAGACCAGGCTGGCCTTGAACTCACAGAGATCCACCTGCCTCTGCTTTTGCTGGGATTAAAGGCATACATCACCATGCCTGGCTCCAAGTTACTGTTTTTAAAGCCAGGAGTGCTTAGTTTTTTCCTTTACTTTCTTTCTTTTTCTTTTCTTTTTTTTTTTTTTTTTGAGACAAAGTCTCACTCTGTAGCCTGAAACTCACTGTGTAGACCAGGCTGGCTTCGAACTCACAGAGATCCTCCTGCTTCTGCCTCCTGGAGCTGGATGAGTAAAGGCGAGCGCCACCATACTCAGCCTAAATGTTCAAAGGTTTTTGAAGGTGACGGTTGCTTTTGTGTGACAGGATCGTCAGAGGAAAACTATTTTAAGTATCATAGAAATTAAGTTGTTCCTTAAAAAATAAAAATAAATTTCCTGTTGACAAGGAAAGCGTCCTCTAGTCTTTGTATAAGAGACCCACAAGTCAGGTCAACCAAACCTCTGTAGCCAGTCCAGAGAGCTAGGGGCTGAGTCACACTGCTCTGTGTTTCCCCGGAAGGTAACGCCATTGAGCCTCAGACCACAAGGGGACAGCACAGCACCTCTGTCGGGGAAATGTGGACATGGTGAACTTGGGGTTTGTGGTTTTGTTTTGTTTTTTTTTTCCCCCCAGGAGCTGCTTACACATGCTTGGAGGCCGCAACGGGGAGGGCTCTGCTGCGCCAGCACATGGACGTGTCCGGAGAGGACAACCCGCTCAACAAGCTGCGGGTGAAGATTGAACCAGGTGCACAAGGCTCCCCTGCCTCCCCCGCTCCAGTAAATTACCTTTGGAGCCCCAAGTTAGTCTGAATCCCTGGAGTACTCTTAGCCATGCCCTGTTCTGTAGGCTGACAGAGCCCAACCATTTCAGCCCTAAGTCCTTAGTGGTGTGGCTGTTGCTTTGTACTCGCTCTCCCGGTTCCTTTTCTAAAGCCTGTTAGCAGCATTTTACAGAACCAGGCCAATTCAGTGACTTGCCCAAGGTCATGCACCTGTCAGCTCTGAACTTCCTGCTTTCTAGCATTTTTCTCTAGTTTCGTGTGTGACTAACCTAAAACCCTTTTGTGGCAACCGAAGCTTCGGTGCTGCTGACTGTAAAATGAACTTCTTGTACATTGGTAATTAGCTTTAATCTGGGACAGTTGTAAAAACAATAGCTGGGAGGTTGACTGGGCAGATGGTGCCCAACAGGACTTGGAAAGGCTGAGCACGCTCAGCCCTAAGAGTTAGTTAACTCAGGGAAATGTGCTAGCCCCTTTGAACCACTGGCCTCCTCCCCAACCTTGTCTTAGACCCATAGTTACTGGCCCTCTGAGGGGCGGGTGCCTACAAACTGTCCCGTCTGCTCTTTCCTCTGCCAGGCGTTGACCCCGATGACACCTACAATGAGACCCCCTATGAGAAAGGTTACTGCTTTGTCTCATACCTGGCCCACCTGGTGGGTGATCAGGATCAGTTTGACAAGTTTCTCAAGGTACAGTCAACTCTCCGAGAGGGGAGAAGGCCAAGGAGCAGATAAAGCGGCTGGGCCAGAGTGCAAGGGTGGAGGCAGGGGGCACAAGAGGTAAGGGGTCAGGGAGGGTCTGAGAGATGGGTGGGGCTCTGCTCCCCCCACCCCCCGGGGTGGCCAAGGAGACAACCATCCCTCCCCTCCTCGCAGGCCTACGTAGATGAGTTTAAATTCCGGAGTATCTTGGCTGAAGATTTTCTTGAGTTCTACCTGGAGTATTTCCCTGAGCTGAAGAAGAAGAGAGTGGATTCCATTCCAGGTAAGCGGAGGACCGGGACCACTGGCTTCCGAGCACTGGGAGAGAAGGAGCGAGATGAGACGGGGAAAGCATCGCGTCATGGGTTCCTGGTGAAGCGGCACTTGGAGAGCCAGCCGAGAACCCCAGGTCTCCTTCCTGCTCCACAGACCTGGTGGCTGGGGTGCAGTTGCATGGTAGATGCAAGGCCCTGGACTCAATCCCCAGAGACAGACAGACAGACAGACGGATGGACGGACGGACGGACGGACGGACGGACTTTGACTTCCTAGGTTGGCAGTGTAGTTCAGTTGATAGAGCACATGCTTGTCGTGTATGAGCACCTGGGTTTGGGCCCTCAGCACCGAAACGTAAAAGCTAATGAAAAGCCCTTTCTAAAGTTGAACTTAAGCGCTTTGGAGTCTGAGGCAGCAGCTGATGGCCATAACTTTAAGACCAGCCTGGGTTACACGGTGAGTTCAAGTCAAAACAAACACAAAAACTCCGGGTGTGACTGTAACCCCAGGACTTGGGAGGCGGGGACAAGAGGATCAGGGCTGAGGAGCCATCCTTGGTTACAGTGAGTTCAAGGCCAGAGGGTGTGGGCTAAGTGAGACCTTGTCTCAGGAAGACAAAGAGACAGGGACAGGCCACTTCTTGACTCTTCCCAGAAGGTGGCTGTGACCTCTGCTGCCCAAATCAGAAGCAGGACAGCAACCTCTGCCGGGAGCCCGTGGTGAGGTCTGGTCAAGCCCTGCGAACAAAGGGAAATCCTGGCACCTGCTTCCTCAGAGAACAGGGAGGGTGGCCCCCGCTGCGGCCCAGACAGTCCATTAGACACTCCCCTTGTCAGGACGTGAACTCTGAATCACTCGGGTTGGTTGGGTGAAGTCAGTTTCAGCCCTGGTAGCGCCCTGTGGTTGGTTGGAGGCCTAAGATTCAAGGTCATGGGACTGTAACTAACAATAGTTAATAATTACCGAGCACTTACCATGCACCAGGCAGCACACCAAGCTTTTAGTGTGTATTTGCTCATTTAATCTTCACAACTGTCGACTAAGGTAGGGCCTCGCACCCCCATTTTACAAACAGCTAAGGCGCCAAGAGGTAAAATAGCATGCTTGTGGCCTCCCAGACAGTTCCGGCAGAGCTAGGAAACCCATGCAGCCTGGGCTTGGGGCCCTGGGGCTTGTGCCCCGCGCTGTTGGTGATGGTGCAGACAGCACCAACTTGACTACAGCCAGGTGTGTGCCCATCACATGATGACATAACGCCGATTTTAAAGCAATCACCAGCTTCACAGTAGAAACACACTTACTGTGACGGCCTCCAGATGCCATCCCAGCTAGGACCCTGCGGATAGGGTGACTGGGTTTACAAGCTTAGACATGTTGACAGTCCTGACAAGTGTCCTCTTTTCTTTTACCTACAAGGTTTTGAGTTTGATCGATGGCTAAACACCCCTGGCTGGCCCCCGTATCTCCCCGACCTCTCCCCTGGGGACTCACTCATGAAGCCAGCTGAAGAGCTGGCCGAGCTGTGGGTGAGCTCAGAGCTAGACATGCAAGCCATTGAAGCTGTGGCCATCTCTACCTGGAAGACCTACCAGCTCGTCTACTTCTTAGATAAGATCCTGCAGAAGTCCCCTCTCCCTCCTGGTAAAGTCAGTGGGTTAACCTTACTATCCAGCCTTACTTAAGTTATTTGAATATCCTTGTTTGTGCATGGGTGTGTGTGCGCATGCGTGCGTGCGTGCATGCGTGCGTGCATGCGTGCGTGCGTGCGTGCGTGCGTGTGTGCGTGTGTATCCCATGCATGTGGGTACCTGCGGAGGCCAGAAGAGGGTGCTAGATCCCCCTGGGGCTGTGCTTACAGATGGTTGTAAACCACCTGATGTGGATGCTGGGAATTGAACCAAGGCCCTCTGGGAAAGCCGCAAGCTCTTTTAACCACTGAGCCATCTCTTCTGACCCACTGACGCTTTGCTGTTGCTCTGTCAGATGTATTAGTCATTAAATCCCAGAGAGTGACGTCTCTGGACACAGGGCTCCTCGTGCTAAGAATAACTCACTAAATATACTCAGATTCCAAAGCCGGATCCACATTTATTGGAATAAGGGTAAGAGAGAAAGTGAGGAAAAGAGCAGAGAGTCTGGAGTAAATTTAAGGGGCGTTTAGGGGAGAGCCTTAGAACTGAAGGCTCACCCAGTACTAGTGCACCCCCATGCTAGATATGTGAATAGGGCGGATGGTAAGAGGTGGGTGATACGGGAACATTCTTGAGGTTTCTGCCAGTGTTTTTAGAGCACTTGAGAGCTGACACTCAGTGGCCCCAAGAATGAGCCTTCTGGGCTCCTCGGCTGGTCATTACCAACCCATCATTGCTTTCTCTCTTCTAGGGAATGTGAAAAAACTTGGGGAGACATACCCAAAGATCTCAAATGCCCAGAATGCTGAGTTACGGCTAAGATGGGGCCAAATCATCCTGAAGAATGACCGCCAAGAAGAGTTCTGGAAAGTGAAGGAATTCCTGCAGAGCCAGGTGGGTAAATTGCATCTCTGGTCCTCTCATAGGCCATGGGTGTCCACGATCACGCCTGAGGTCTTCCTGCAGGCAGGGCCTTGTGGGGCCTGGCCTCTAAAGGACCCTCCTGATCATGATGGTGTCGGTGTGAGTTCCTGAAGCTTTGTCCTGGGGGAAGAGAAGTTTTGGGAGTTCTTTGGAGACCAGCTGGTGAAGCCTGAAGGGATAAAGCGAGGGAGAGCTAACCCCTAGCTGGGGAGAGGGCAGTGGGTAGTGTGAGGACTGGTCATGCAAAAGGACAAATGAGGTGAGTGAAGGGCAAGGTGGCTGCTCCCTGGAGGAGTTTGGACACTTGGTAACAGTTCAGGCACCAGCAGATTCCTGTGGGAGTAATCCTTTAGGGCAGAAAGCTCTCATGATAAACCAAGCATCCTCGACTCCAGAGTGAGGAGGGGCTGGTTGGATCCAAAGCCCAGATGGCTTCTTGTAATAGTGAAGTCTGTATGAAGTGGGAACTGGGACACACAGGTCTGTGGGAGGTTCTCTGGCCGGTTGCCACGCCTCTGGAGCAAAGGAGCTTGCCGTACTGCTTCCATACAGTTATATGACTGTGACTTGTGGGGGTTTTGGGTTAATTGCAGATGGACCCATACATGGCCCAGCTTTCCAAAAGTCTTCAGTCCCATTGAGTCAACCCATCTGATTTGTTTTGTACTTGAGGGCGGTCCCATGGTTGCCATGGTTTGGGCTTCATTGCTGAACTTCCCTTCCCCAGGATCATTCTCCACCCACAGCCCCTAGAAGATGCTAAAATCAGCACTTCATTCTGACTCTGACCTCCCCACATGCGTGCGCGCACACACACACACACACACACACACACACACACACACACACACACATCCCTTTTGTCCTCAGACCATGACTGCTGTTGGAGGAGGGCTGGGCAACCTCGCAGCCTCGCTGAGCAAGCTACTGAGGACGGGTGTCTGTGCTTCTTACAGGGAAAGCAGAAATACACTCTGCCGCTGTACCACGCCATGATGAGCGGCAGCGAGGCAGCCCACACCCTCGCCAAGGACACCTTCGAAGCCACTGCCTCCCAGCTCCACAGCAACGTGGTCAACTATGTCCAGCAGATCCTGGTGCCCAAGGGTAGCTAGAGGCTCACACTGGTGGGCTCCACCTCTTGAGCTTCACTGGCTTTCCGAAGAATTGTTCCTTACCAACTTCAAGTTCTCCAGTCAGCGTCCTGGAGTTTCTGTTCTCTGGGCTTGGGTGTGGGTCTCTGCCCCCGTGGGAACTTCTGGTGCAGGGAGCCCTGAGACTATAAGGGACCCCCCCATCCTCCATGCTCCCCCTAGCCCATGCCGCAGAAATGAAAATCTCATTCTTTTTCTTTTCAAATAAATGTTTTTAAACAAGTAGATAAGTTGGAGTTATAGACTGAGTCACGTATTTTTATTTCTGTTTGTTTGTTTTGTCCTTTTGAGGCAAGGTTTCCCTGTGTAGCTAGCCCTGGCTGTCCTGGACTCACTTTGTAGACCAGACCAGGCTGGCCTCGAACTCAGAGACCTGCCTGCCTCTGCCTCCCAAAATTCTAGAACTAAAGGTGTGCGCCACCATCGCTTGGCTTCCACTCACATTTCATAGCACGGGCATCAGGAGTTGTGGCTCCTGTTTTGTGAGCCATCTTGGCTCTGCAGGAGCCCTGTTGGGTTTGCTTGTGCTTTTACAGGATTCAGGGGACAATGTTCCTGCTACCTTCCCATCCTGAAGATGAAGCTGTGTGCTACTGAGCGGGCGCTACTGAGCGGGCTCTCCTGCCGCGCTCAGCGTATGGGCAGGCAATCAGGAAGTGCCCCCTCCTCCTGCTCCGTAGCTGCTCTCGCCAGAACCTTCCAAAGCACTGGCCTCAAATCCAGTTCTTTCGCACGTTTCTTCTCCTGTTGGAGGAGTTAATACTCCATAGCTCAACCTGGGCGGTGGTGGTTCATGCCTCTAGTCCCAGCACTTGGGAGGCAGAGGCAGGCAGATCTCTGTAAATTCAAAGGCCAGCCTGGTCTATAAAGCGAGTCCAGGACAGCCAGGGCTACACAAGAAACTCTGTCTTGAAAACCCAAACAACAACAACAACAACAAAACCCCAGTAACTTTTTCCTGGGAAGAAGCCCATGAAGACAAGGGGCTTAGCTGATGGCCTCAATCTCTGTGTATCTTCCTCCTGGCTTTGCTCTGGAGACCCAGCCAGGTGTTCTTGGGGGAAGGAACACGTGAGTAGTCCCGTGGCTAAAAGCTGGTTCTCCCACATTCCAGGGCGAGTGACTAGGTGGAGGGTGTGTCTGCCTCCGGCTGCTTGGGGGAGGTCCCCTGAAGGGCCATCGAAAAATGCTGCCCAGAGCCACTGACCTAATGGAAAGGAGCCTGTAGTTTTGAAAATTAAGAGTGGATCCTATGGGGGTGGGGGTGGGCTGTGTCCTTGGACAATGGGGCTCTGAGAAGCAAAAGAAATCACCTTTTGTTTGAGAACTGCCTGGGGGTTGTACGTCGATCAATGGGGTGAAGAGAGGGGAGAAGACCAGATCCTATATCTTAGATGCAGAAAATACTGATGGTTCAGTATAAAGAATTTGCTCAGGCTGGGCGTGGTGGCGCATGCCTTTAATCCCAGCACTTGGGAGGCAGAGGCAGGTGGATTGCTGTGAGTTTGAGGCCAGCCTGGGTCTACAAAGCGAGTCCAAGACACAGAGAAACCCTGTCTCAGAAAAAGAAAAAAAAGAAAAAGAATTTGCTCATTGCCCGGTGCAGTGACGCACATCTGTGATTCTAGCACTCGGGGAGGCAGAGGCAGGAGGATCTCTGTGAGCTCCAGGTCAGCCTGGTCTACAAAGTGAGTCCAGGACAGCCAGGGCTATTACACAGAGAAAGCCTATATGGAAGAACCAAAAAAGAAAAAGAAAAAAATAATAATAACTTGCTCAACTCACATAGTGTCCCAGGTCCAGCTGAAGTTGGAAGACATCTAAGGGATTATAGACTCTCCTACCCTCCTTCTTAGCTGTCTTTGCTTTGGAGACAGAGTCTATTATAGCTTAAGATAGCCTCAAACTTTCTATGTTGCTGAAGCTGACCCTGAGCACTGGGATTCCAGACACATGCCACTGTGCATGGCTTTATGAATGCTAGGCGAGGCAAACACTCTACATCTCCAGACCTACCCGTTTTAAATTAAATAATAATTATTTATTATTGGGCACATTCATGCCAGCTGTGGGGGTCAGAAAATAACTTTGTGGAGTCATTTCTTTTTCCTGTCGTTACGTGGGTTCTAGTGATTGAACTTAGGCCATCAGGTGTGTGCCAAAAATGCTTTCATCCATGGAGCCATCTTGCCAGCTTTGTTTTTGAGACAGTCTTTATTCTTACTAAGTTGCCCAGGCTACCCTCAAACTCTCAGTGTGCCTGCCTCAGCCTCCTGAGTAGCTAGGATTCTAGGTGGCACATGCCTCTGATTGGGACAGCTCCGGAGACCACATGCCTTTGACCACCCAAATGCACAGATGCTCCAGGGCCCTCCTTGCCACCCAGGTGCTGCTGCTCAGGGTTCACCAGAAGGATCTGCAGAGTTGCAGCCAGAGGCACTGCATGTAGGGAAAAGGCACCAGCAACATCTTGTCCTTTCCCTGACCTGAACAAACCACATGTGAAGACATCATTACTTACTTTTCTTTCCTTCCTTTCCCTTTTTTTTTGGTTTTTGAAGACAGGGTTTCTCTCTGTAACCGTTGACTGTCCTGGACTCACTTTTTAGACCAGGCTGGCCTCGAACTCAGGGAGATCTGCCTGCTTCTGCCTTCTGCTTCTGCTGGGATTAAAGGTGTGCGCCACCACCACATCCAGGCTTCTTTTCTTTTTTTGAGAAAGAGTCTCACTATGTAGCCCTCAATAGCCTAGCGCTCACTTTGTAGACCAGACTTGGCCTTGAACTCACAGAGATTTACATGCCTTGGGAGTGCTAGGATTAAAGGCATGCACCAGCCCATATGTCCAACACTGCTTTTTAATATTTAAAAAAATTGTATTTGCAGACAGGTATAGTGGCGCATACCTTTAATCCTAACACTGGGGAGGAAGAGGCAGGTGGATCTCTATGGGTTGCAGGGCAGCCTGGTCTACATAGCGAGGTCCAGGAAACCAGGACTATGTAGAGGAATCTTGTCTCTAATAAATAAATAAATAAATAATAATAATGCTTGTTTATTTGGTGTATCTGTGTGTGTGTGTGTGTGTGTGTGTGTGTGTGTGTGTGTGTGTACACTTGCGCATGAAGATCAGAGGACCACATGGCAAGAGTCAGTTCTTTCCCTTTATGATGTATGGGACACAGGTTGTCAAATTTAGCAGCAGGCACCCTTACTGAGCTCTCTTTGCAGCCCTACGTTGTTTATTAAATTTTGTTGTATGAAAATTGCTGTGTTAAAAGGGTTCTGGTGCTGGCCTGGGTGGTTTACACCTTTAACCCCATCCCTAGGGCCTATCTCTTGAGTTTGAGGCCAGCCTGGTCTGTGTAGAGAGACACTGTCTCAAAAACAGACCGACAAAGTGTTCTGGGAATATAGCCCATTTGTAGAGTGCTTACCCAGGATGCTCTGGGTTCAATTTTCAACACCTCTTTTTTGTTTTTGTTGTTTTTGTTTTTGTTTGTTTCAAGACAAGGTTTCTCTGTGTACCCCTGACTGTCCTGGAACTCACTCACTCTATAGACCTGGCTGCCCTTGAGCTCACAGAGATCAGCCTGCCTTGGCCTCCTGAGTGCTGGGATTAAAGACCTATGCGACCACGTCGGCGTTTTGTTTTTGTTTTTTTTTTTACTTTTTAAATACCGGGTAAACAGTAAATTAGCAGAAACAATGCTATTTTTGTTTGTAAGGACGCAAGTGTTGAGCTTTTGACCACTAGAGGGCAGCAGGCAGTTACTGATGAACTGGGCGGAGAAAAGGACCACTAGAGGACCAGACTGAAGAGGATAAACTTTACCTGTGTGAACTCCAGCACCTCCGGCCGACCCCAGGCTGGGAGAGCGCTGCAGGCACCAGGGAAGACTTTTGAAGTAGCGCCCGATCTTTTCTGCTAGGGTGGACTCCAGACAGGCAAAGAGCCACCAAATGGGCTCTGTGGTTGGCTAGACTGGCAGACCCAAACCACCACTGGACCGTGAATGTTGCCCAGTGTATTGCCTAGACGCTTTCAGCACCCCAGTTTCTGGGTGTTGTGGAGAAAATCCCTTACCCTTTGTAACTTTTACTAGGTCCTTTTGTCCCCAGATCTCTAGGCAGTTAGATGAGGCAGTCCTGCCCCAGCCATCAGATCCCTTACCTTGCTTTCCCCTCCCTAGTCCAGCCCTGGCCTGGCCCCCAGCAAGAATTTCCCGGGCCAGAGGGCAGCCTAAAGCACAGATGCCCACCCCAGCAATGTTCCCGCCACCTGCCCAGTCCAGTATCCAGGGCCCAACCCCAGAGGGTGCGGAATGGCAGACTCTGACAATCATTAAACCAGCCAGGCCTGATTTCCCAGCACCGCCTGCTAGGATCTGGGCCAAGTGGCACGGAATATGCAAATCACCTGGGACCCGGAGCCCAGTCTGAAGGCCAGGAAATCCCCGCCATCCAATGAGCCACCAGCTCAGGTTACAACTGGGGACGCACACCGTAGACCTGGCGGGGAGGAGCTCCTGCACGGCTGTATTTAGAGCGGGTGGGGGGAGCGCTCCGGCCACACTCCTGCTACCTGGTTGAGCCTTCGGCTGTCCGCCTAGCTTTCTACCCTTCCTGTGGCCTCAGAAGCCTGCTTACCTGCCTGCCACACCGAACCCTGACAATCGGTAGGGTCACATTCCCTAACTCTGGCCGCGGGAACCGTGCAGTGGATTTACAGTCCTTGGAGCTTTCTTAACTGGAGTCTTAGGGCTGTAGGGGTGTTCCAGAACTGCTCAGAGACCAGATCAGTGTCTTGGAGGAACAGGGTGGCTTCTTTGGTTCAAGGGCCCAGGTGATCTGTGGAGGGAGACCCTGAGGAATTTGTCATGTGGTTCCAGCTTGCCGCCTTGAGATTATTTTTATTTTTTGGAGCGGAATTTCCCAATTTGGCGCAGACTGGTCTGGCGCTACTAGGCTCAAGAGATCATCAGCCTCAGCTTCCCCAAGTAGCTGGTTCTTGGGGGGTGGGGGTGGGGGGGGCTGGGGAGGGGCTTTTGAAGGGAGAATGTCTACAGCAACAACCGAACTTCCTGCCTCTTGCCTGTTGCTGCCTAGGCTTGGCCAGACAGAGTAACGGACTTGTGCCTTGACTTGCACCCTCACCACCTTGTCTCCTTTTTCCAGGGGGCCTCATGGCTGCCACCTGTGAGATCAGCAACGTTTTTAGTAACTACTTCAACGCCATGTACAGTTCAGAAGACCCCACTTTGGCTCCTCCTGCTCCTCCGACTACCTTTGGTGCTGAAGACTTGGTGTTGACCCTGAACAACCCGCAGATGTCTCTGGAAGGTCCAGGTGAGCGCTGTGTACTGGGGTATCTTTCTTTATAGACAGAACACCGATCTAAGAGACTTTTAGATAAACGGGCAGCGAGGAAGATTTCCAAGGGAATCCCAGGGCTAGGGGCGGGGGAGAAATTATTGAGCAGTGCTTATACACGCTAGATGATGACCCTGAGAAGACTGTAGTGGCTGAGGTGAAGGGACCGTAGGGACTGTGACAGATTGAGCGAGGCACTGAAACCAGTGGTGTAGTGAATTGTGACGATTACCCATTCCCCCCCATCGCCGCCCCCCCCCCCCCGTGAGTTGGGTAGGACCTCAGACAAGATC
This sequence comes from Acomys minous, assembly GCF_964271855.1. Classification (NCBI taxonomy): domain Eukaryota; kingdom Metazoa; phylum Chordata; class Mammalia; order Rodentia; family Muridae; genus Acomys; species Acomys minous. Next base: position 54,561,159 of record NC_140483.1, read on the forward strand.
CCAAAGGCACATCAGAAGTGGGGGCCTGCACTGACCCTCTGACTGTACCCCACCTTGCAGAGAAGGCAAGCTGGTCTAGGGAGCAGCCCCAGTTCTGGTCAAAGACCCAGGTCCTGGACTGGATCAGCTACCAAGTGGAGAGGAACAAATATGACGCCAGTTCCATTGACTTCTCCCGCTGCGACATGGATGGGGCCACCCTCTGCAACTGTGCCCTTGAGGAGCTTCGACTAGTCTTTGGGCCTCTGGGAGATCACCTCCATGCCCAGCTTCGGGACCTCAGTAAGTCCGGGCCAGGGCAGCCACCGGGGAGGGTGGGCCTTAGTTAGGACTTATAGCTCCCGGCTAGAGCTCACCCGCCAGCCAGCCAGCGAGCCTCTGCCGGAAAGGGGCGGTCGGTAACCCCTCCCTGTCTCTGCTAGCCTCCAGCTCGTCTGATGAACTCAGTTGGATCATCGAGCTGTTGGAGAAGGATGGCGGCATGGCCTTCCAAGAGGGCCTGGGAGACTCGGGGGCCTATGGTGAGAACCCATTTTCTCTCTTTTCCCAATTGATCTTGTCCCATCTGCGACCCTTCCAAAATGCTAGAGATATACTCTCCAGACTTAGGGGGAAAAATTCCATAGTTTTCTGGCCCCTGGGTTGTCTTACCTGCCCTTGCCTCTCCTCTGGGCCTCTCTAAGCTCCAACCTCTGTTTTCCAGATCAAGGAGGCCCTTTCGCCCAGGAGTTGTTTGATGACGGCCGCCAGGCCAGCCCCTACTTCTACGGCAGTAGCTATGGCCCTAGAGCGCCCTCCCCTGGTAGCTCTGATGTCTCCATTGCCGGTAAGAGTGCCGGCTTTGCCTCAGTTTCCCTTCTCTGAATGCCTCAGAGGGCATCTAGTTCCTAGAAGGAGGACTTGAAATCTGCAGGCGGTAGCTGGGTGGGCTGGGCCTGGCATTCAAGTTGTGTCCTCCACCCCTAGGGACGGCTACTCCCCAGAGCTCCCACTCCTCTGACTCCGGTGGAAGTGACGTGGACCTGGACCTCACTGAAAGCAAGGTCTTCCCTAGAGGTGAGTTGACGGCTGCTTTGGGGGGCGGGCGGGAGGCGGGGGGGGGGGGGGGGGCGGGTCCCGTTCCACAGTGTCCACTCACTCTCCGTCCTCCTCTCTGCTCTCCTGCCGCGGTTTCCGTGACGAGGCTCCCCATTGATACGCTGCCCTCACCTCGCCTTCTCTTGACCTCCCAACCCCTTCCCATAGGTGGCTTTCCTGACTATAAGAAGGGGGAACCCAAGCATGGGAAGAGGAAGCGGGGGCGTCCCCGAAAGCTGAGCAAAGAGTACTGGGACTGCCTGGAGGGCAAAAAGAGCAAGCACGGTACGTTCTGGGGGGTTGATGGGCCCTGTGGCCAGAGGGACACTCGCTAGTCCTTAGGCCTCCTCGGGGCCTCTCACGGCCGCTGGAATTTCTTTGATCGCCTTTGTGAACAGTTTGGTGGGGGGGGGGGGGCTCCATGCTTGGACTTAAGAGAAGAAGGGAAACTGAGGATCCTAGGGGGAGGCCCATGGAGAGAGTCCAAGGGGTACACACCCACTCCCGAACTTTCTGTGTGTTTGGCCTGTCTTCCCTGATGGATCTTTCTGGTGATGAGAAGGCAGCTGGTGGATGCCCCCAGGCCAGTAGGCTGGGATGGCAGGGACTCCAGGCACAGCCTGCTGAAGGAGCCTCAGGCTTTGTGTGTTCCAGCTGCTCGGAACCACCTGGAGGTCACCCCAAAGGTCTCGCTTGCTGCCTCTTTCACACACACAAACGCCTGCACGTATGCACTCATGGCCTGCTTTCCTTCTTATCCTGAGGGGATTGTTTGGTGTTCCCTCCCCTCCACCCCCTCCCCCCCAGGAAGCTGTTTCTTAGTCCTCAGGGCTATAGCCAGCTCTCTGACCCCATGTGCTGCCTAGTTCTCACCAACACTGGTTCCCCATTGATCCGTGAGCCCCTCACCAAGTAGTGTGTCTCTGTCTTTGTCCACTTTAGTCAGATCTTCTATCTTTATCCGTTGGTGAATTGCGTGCCGTGTGCCACTATAGTGATCACCGAGAGGACGTTGCCCGGGAATTCTAGAAGAGCAATCATGTGCTATGGCCCCTAGCATTGTTGGATTAGGCAAGGCCGGATGGCCTGGAGGAGAGGGGGCCCCCCAGACCGATAACCGAGAAAATTCTTCCCTCGTAGCCCCGAGAGGTACACACCTGTGGGAGTTCATCCGGGACATCCTCATCCACCCTGAGCTCAACGAAGGCCTCATGAAGTGGGAGAACCGGCATGAGGGTGTATTCAAGTTTCTTCGTTCAGAGGCTGTGGCCCAACTATGGGGCCAAAAGAAAAAGAACAGCAACATGACCTATGAGAAACTGAGCCGGGCCATGAGGTGAGCTGACGGCTGGCACCCCCATCCTACGGGGATGGACCAGAACCCACAGAGCTGCCCCAGGGAACCTCTGTTCACACTCTCCCGGCTGCCACTTAAGTGTCATGGCACAGGTGTGAGGCCCATATGGAGAGGATAAGAGCAGTGCTGGCCTGAGTGGTTGGTTGGTTGGTCACGCCGATCATGAAGGAAGCGCTAGGCAGCCATAGTGAGCCTACTTGGCTTCAGTAACACACTTCTGTGTGTTCTGCAGGCTTGTTGTAAAAAAAGACTCTTGGTGATAGAAAGGGCAGCAAGTTGCAGGTCACCTCCCTTGTCTCTGGGCCACAGTTTCTTCCTGTGTGCCACAAGGGTGGACTAGCTCAGCATCACTAATGTCCCCCTCCCCCGCCATCCCTCTCCTTATGTTCACGTGCCTTCTCGTAAAAAGCCTCAGGACGTAGCCAGAAGGCACAGGGACATTACTGCCGAGAAGCAGGTGCTCTGGCCTGTGATTACAGACCAATTGTGGCAACAGCAGGTGGGATGAAGGATGCTCAGACAGTGTGGGGCAGGCTCAGCACAGTGTAGCTGGCAGCCAGTGGGCTTCCTGCCTGCACCTCTGACCACCTTCTTCCCCACCCAGGTACTACTACAAACGGGAGATCCTGGAACGGGTGGATGGCCGGAGGCTCGTCTACAAGTTTGGCAAGAACTCCAGTGGCTGGAAGGAAGAAGAGATTGTGCAGAGCCGGGATTAAGGGTCAGGACCCAGAACCTGACTCAGACATGAACTGAAGCCCTCCTGGAGGGAATGGCGGGCCAGGCCGGGAGGCCCCCCTTGTTGAGGACGTGTCCCCCTCGTTGTTGCTGTAGAGAGGAGAACCCGTTGGGTGTGTTGTCAGCAGTATCCTGAAGTGCAGCCTTTGGCCTCTCCTCAGCCTCTTGGAATTACAAGCCCCGGGGTTTGAAGCGACTTGTTCGCTGACTCTACAGCTGTGAGCCCAGCTCCTCCCAGTCCCCAGCATTTGCCTGCAGAAGAGATCCACGTGCAGATGCCTGTGCTCAGCCAAAGAGGCTGGGGAGACTGCGGGAGGAGACTACAGGACAGGGCTGTGTCCTCCAGAACTTCTTCCTAAACTGGCCTTCCACCTCCCTGCTCAGGGTCGGAGCATCCCTAATTTATGTGCTATAAATATTCCAGGTGTACATAGAGAGCTATTTTTTCTAAAGCATTTCCCCTCCCTGCTCTTCACTGAGTGCTGGTGACCTGGCTGATTGTTCTAAGGCCCCTAACTGGACCAGTGGAAAGTGGGGTGATGCCAGACCCGCCTCAAGATGGGGCTCCTGGATCCCTTTTCCTGTGATGGAGGCAGAGGCCTCCAATAAAGTGCCTTCTGGGCTTTTTTTTTTCTAACCTTGGTCTGAGCTATCTGTGTATTGAAATTTGGGGTTATGGGTTGGATAAGACATGGAGATTGTAGGAAAAGGGGATAAACGTGCAGAAAGATGTATTGGGGGCTAGGTATGGACTTCTGTAGCTGGAGGGTTGGCTGGAGGCTAAGAAGAGAGCAAAGAGAATGGGTGAGGCAGCTAACAACTGAGGAGGCACTCAAGACTTCATACAAGCAAGGACATGGCCTCAGAAACAGGACCAGGGCTCCCCTGTTGCCACCAACCATGTGCTCAGTGACCTTGGCCCAACTCCCATCTTCTTCAGGAACGTTTCCTCTTGTACAACAAGAGTTTGGATCTGGTGTCCTCCAAGTCTAGAATTGCAAGTCCAGCCTTGTGAATAGATGCTTTTGCATTCTAGCCAACTTGGCTGCATGCTAAAGATCTGTAATCTGAATCCTAGCTCTGTGACTGACATGAAAGCACAGATAGGATCTTGTAAAGTGAAAAAAGCAAAACAAAATGGAGGTGAGTGCTTGGTGAGGAGGAATGGGAGCTGATCACTTGTTGACAGCCAAGTCTTTAGCCAGGCTAAGCTCCACTTGGCTTCATTTCATCCTCCCAGTGTAGATGCAAAGAGTGGGAGTTCATGGGTTCTAGGCTCCGCCCTTTGTCCTGTGCTTGTGAGCATCTCTGGCCTGGTTTTTGCTTATTCTTATTTGGAGACAGGATTTCCAAATATAGACCAAACTGGCCCTAAGCTTAGAGATCCCAAGATCTGTCTGCAGCTGGCCTCCCCATCCACCACCCCTGAGTGCTGGAATGAAAGGCGTGCAGCACACCACCTGGATCTCTCTCTAAGTTATATAGTTTTGTTTGGTTTTGTTTTTTCAAGACCGGGTTTCTCTCTGTAGCCTTGGCTGTCCTGGACTCACTTTGTAGACCAGGCTGGCCTCAAACTCATGGAGAGCCACCTACCTCTGCCTACCAGAGTATTGGGATTACAGGCATGCACCAACCACCATGCCTGGCTAGAATTTTCTTTAATATATCAATAAAGAAAATGTTTTATTGTGGGCTTTTTTTTTCTTGTTTGTTTTGGTTTTTCGAGACCATAATAGCTCTAGCTGTCCTGAAACTCACTCTGTAGACCAGGCTGGCCTCGAACTCACAGATCCTCCTACCTCTGCCTCCCAAGTGCTAGGACTAAAGGCATGCACCACTACTGCCTGGCCTGTTTTGCTTTGTTTAGTTTTGTTTGAGACAGGGTTTCTCTGTGTAGCCTTGGCTGTGCTGGACTTGCTTTGTAGACCAGAGAGTCACCTGCCTCTGCCTCCTGAGTGCTGGGACTACTATTGTGTATTTTCAAAAAGAGAGCATTTTTATTGAAATGTTAAAAGAAAAAATTATGTGCAAAAAAAAATTATGTGCTAAAAAGTTGAGTTCCTAAACCAGGTGATGATGGCACATCCCTTTAATCCCAGCACTCAAGAGGTGGACCTTTGAGTTGCAGGACAGCCAAAGCTACACAGATAAACCCTGTCTCCACAACTAAAAAAAAAAAAAGGCCCTAATTCCTTCTCTTCAGAGCTTCTGCCACATGGCTTGTCTCTGGTGCTGGGATCTGAAGTGTTCTCAGAGCCCTAGCCATGCTGTTGTCTGTCCACATGAAGTGTGTCCTCACACACATAAAGTAAAGTGTTGGACTGTAGGGCAGGACTGTTCACTTGCTTGTAATTCCAGCCCTTGGGGAACAGAAGCTAGAGGCTTGCTGTGAGTTGGTTCGCTTGCTTGGTGTGGCTTGGTTCTTCCAGACAGGGCATCTCTGTGTAGCCTTGGCTGTCTTGGCATTCCCTCTGTAGACCAGGCTGGGCTCAAACTCACAGCGATCAGCCTGCCTCTGCCTCCTGAGGGCTGGCGTTAAAGGTGTGTGTGCCACCACTGCCCTACCCGCTGTGAGTTTTAAAGCCAGCTAGGTTTCCATAAAGTCCCAGGCCAACCAGACCCTATCCTAATGCTCATGTGCCACCTCCCCCACCCTCACTCATACATGGAACCCCACCGAGCCATTCTGTAGGTGTTAACTTGTAAATGCCTAGTTGCCTTGGAAATACCAGTTTATTCTATCCCCCCCACCCCCCCAGGAGTGCTGATAAAGAAGGAATCTTGAGAAAAGGTGAAGATCTGCTTCTGTTTATGTCAGGAAATGGAGCCTGCTGGAGAGAAGCAGTGAGCCCTGCAAAGAACAGGGAGGTTGGTTGGAGAGGCTAGAGGAGTTGTGAAAGAATCTAGAATCTTCTGAACCCATTTTGGAACAAGTCCTTACATTTGGCAAGGGCAGACTTTTAGGCAGGCTAGGCTTCATGCATGGCCAGGCTCCACTTGGCCAAACAATGACCTCATTTGTATGTGCTGCCCAGGGATAGTTTCTCTACTGAGCTGTCTCTCTGGAGCCCCTCCTTCCTTAAAGAGACAACCTCTTTCGGGTGGGTCTCTATGAATTCAAGGCCAGCCCTGTCTCAAAATGGGGGGGGGGGGGGGAGACAATCTCTTATTGCTGAAGGTCCCTTAATAAAAAGTAAAAGGTTGGGGAGAAACGCCAACCTTGCTATGCGTCCCTTAGTTTTCTCAGCTCCAAAGGGGACACCTTTGAAGTGAGTCTCATGTGTGAGATTTGTGTGGCCTTACAAGGCTGAGAAGCCTGCCAAACCGCTCACACTGCTGAAGCAGCTATACCAGAAGTCTGAGCAGACCTTTGTCCCACTCTCCTTACTTTATGGGGTGCGTTCTTCATAGCAGTATCAACAGTGGATCCATCCTGTAGCCCTCTGAGAAGACCAGGTGTCACTTTGCTGCTGGGAGCAGAAGCTGGCCCAAGGCCACTGGTCAGGTGAGAGTGGGGACCAGAAATCCAGCATTCCTGCCTGGGCCTGGGGCAGAGTCCTCAGGGACAGCCTTTCCTACGGTTTCAGCCTGTAGCCACAGCAGTCTCGAACTCCCCGCTAGAGCCCACGTGTGCCTTGAACTAGCATTGATCCTCCTGCCTCAGCTTCCCATCTCCGTGGGATTCTTTGGCATTTCTGTCATCTGCTTTGCTTTTCTCTCTTTGAGGAAGGATCTCGCTTTGTAGGCTATATAGACTAACAAACCACAGTTCAATATGAAGCCCCAATGGCCTCAAACTTTATTGCTTCAGCCTCTAAAAGGTTGTCGTGTCCAGCCTCCGGGGATGCCGCTTCCCCTGAAGCTTTCACCTCAATAGTTGTCTGGCCCCTCTACCCAACAGGACATGCAGTGTCCTGCAAACCCCTAGGCTGGCATTTCTTCTCTATGGAAGGCAGAAAAACTGATCTCAAGTCTCTCCAGCCCAGGGGCCATCCCAGTCCTCTGCCACCTGCCTCGGGTCCCCTAGGGTGTGTCGTGGGTAGGGCTGTTTATATCCTGCCCTGAGCTGGTCACCTCTTATCAACTTCTATGGGATTATGTGTGTTGCTGGGTGGGTCAGAGAGAGGTCAGCCCTTCAGGGCTTGGGTGTGCCCAATGGGCCCAGGCCTGGGAGGCTGGGCTAGCTGCCCTGCCTCTTCTGAATGGTTCCCAGAATCCCACAGCCTCACCCTCCCACCAATTCTGGGGCATTCTAGCTTTGCAGAATGGGAAGGGAAGAATTGGAGGGGGGGGAGGGGGGGGAGTGGGGGTAGTTGCTTTGTTTTGTTATTGTTGCCATTCATTTAATGAGAGGGTGGCTAGTTCACTGAACCTTCCATACTGGAAAAAAAAATGATTTGTCTGTCTGTCTGTCTGTCTCTGTCTCTGTCTCTCTGTCTCTGTCTCTCTCTGTCTGTGTCTCCGTCTCTCTGTCTCTCTCTCTGTTTCTCTCTCTCTCTGTCTCTCTCTGTCTCTGTCTCTCTCTCTGTCTCTGTCTCTCTCTCTCTCTCTCTCTCTCTCTCTCTCTCTCTCTCTCTCTTTCTCTCTCTCTCTCTCTCTCTCTCTCATTTTGTTTGAGACAGGGTTTCTCTGTATAGCTTTGGCTGACCTGGACTCACTGTGTAGATCAAGCTGGCCTCGAACTCAGATATCTGCCTGCTCTTGCCTCCCAGAGTGTTGGGATTACAGGTGCTCACCACTGCACCAGGCTCTTTTTTCTTTTTTCTTTTCTTTCTTGTTTTTGTTTGTTTATTTATTTGTTTTGTTTTTGAGACACTGTTTCTCTGTGTAGCCCTGTTTGTCCTGGAATTTGCTCTGTAGACCAGGCTGTCCTCCAACCCACAGAGATCCACCTACCTCTGCCTCCCGAGTGCTGAGATAACAGGTGTGCGCCACCGCCGCCGCCGCCACCACCACCGCGCTGGAAAAAGATTCCCTTTGTTGACTACTATGCTTACTATGCTGAGCCCTTTGACTTTAGCCAATACCTTGAGAATCTTAATTCTCCAAAAGCTGGAACTTTTGTAAGGGCCTTATTTTAGTTTATTCCATCTGTTCATCTGCACACTTCTGTCCTTCCCCTGTTGCGGTGCCTATTACTCATGTCAGCATGTGGCACTGACAGGGCACTTTCTAAGTGACTGTCAAACTGCCCTGTGGTTGTCCTTCACCTGCTCTCACCTCACGTACAGGAGCACAAACCACTTATGACACAAAGTCAACACACTTTGTGTGTGCCATAATTACCTATACCATACAGTCACATATACGTCACGTACTCCACACAAACATAGTCTCATGCTCATACAGACAGTCCCTCATCATACGCATCTGCATGCAAGGCAGGCACTACATACTCACACTCACAGAGGCCACACAGTCTCTAACACACCCTTATGTGTACTGAAACATTGGGGAAACCCGGAAACACACACACACACACACACACACACACACTCACACAGGGTCCGTGCTGTGAGCCTCCCAGACTGTCCGGCTCAGCTTTCTGTTTACATAGCTCCTCCCTTCCCTGGGCCAAGTGGTCCTTTCTCTGGAGCATCTCCTCTCTCTCCAAGTGGAACATCCTTTCCCTTCGTTCGAAAATGGAATTGGGGGCCAGCAGTAGTGGCACACACCTTTAATCCCAGCACTTGGGAGGCAGAGGCAGGAGGATCACTGTGAGTTTGGGGCCAGCCTGGTCTACAAAGGGAGTCCAGGACAGCCAAGGCTACATAGAGAAACCCTGTCTCGAAAAACCAAAAACGAAAAACCAAAAAAAAAAAAAAAAGAAAGAAAGAAAAAGAAAGAAAGAAAGAAAGAAAGAAAGTGGAATTGATTTGCTTTGTTTTGTTTTCTGAAAAAGGGTTTCTCTGTGTAACCCTGGCTATCCTAGAACTCGATCTGTAAACTAGGCTGGCCCCGAACTCATAGCTATCCTCCTGCCTCTGCCTCCCAAGTGCTGGGAATAAAGGCATGTGCCACCACTGCCCGGCCCCAAATCGGAATTTTTGAATTTACAGAATTTGCAGGGCCCAGAGGAAAGTGAAAACCTGGGCCCTCCTTTAAAAACTACTTAAAGTGCTGGGTGTGGTGGCGCATGCCTTTAATCCCAGCACTTGGGAGGCAGAGGCAGGTGGATCGCTGAGTTCGAGGCCAGCCTGGTCTACAAAATGAGTCCAGGACAGCCAAGGCTACACAGAGAAACCCTGTCTCAAAAAAAAAAAAAAGATAGGAAGATCACATGAGAGGTCTTTAGTCCTAGGTGGAACAGTAAACAGAGGTTCTATACACACACACACACACACACACACACACACACACACACACCCCATACTGTTCCCCAAGTTATCAGCATCACGTGTGCACAGACTCTGGATGGCCTGAGAGCATGTCTGCTTTCCACTTAGTTCTGCACTCTGGGAACGTGCTTGGTACTCTCCCTACCTGACAAAATGATGGGCTTGTTTTTCTTTCTTTGTTTGTTTTTTAAGAAGTCCTGGCTGTCCTGGACTCCCTTTGTAGACCAGGCTAGCCTTGAACTCACAGAGATCCACCTGCCTCTGCCTCCCAAGTGCTGGGATCAAAGCTGTGTGAGGCTGGCTTTTAAAGATTTATTTATTATGTATACAGTGTTCTGCCTGCTTGTACACTTGAAGAAAGCACCAGATCTTACTATAGATTGCTGTGGTTGCTGGGAACTCAGGACCTATTAGAAGAGCAGCCAGTGCTCTTAACCTCTAAGCCCCAATGGTGGGCTTGTTAAGGATGTCATTAAATACACGGATGATGGTGCTGAGGGCCGGAAGTGCTTAGGTTCCTGAGTATGGAAAGGCAGGCAGCTCTTCCTACTCTGAGTGTTTGAGATGGGGACCAAGAGACCCCTTTATGCGTACTGGCAAGTATCACATTGCTCTCATCTGCAACATCAGTTTGTTTTTGAGACCAGCTCTCTCTTGATAGCCTGGCTGTCCTGGAACTCACTGTGCAGACCAGGTTGGCCTTGAACTCCACCTGCTTCTGCCACTGGAGTGCCAGGATCAAAGGCACGTGCTCAAGCTCAGCTATAGACTCCATTTTTGAGTCAAGGTAGTGAACAGCATATTGTGGGGCCTCATCACACCGGAAGAACTGCAGAAGCCACAGTCTCCAAAGACGCCACTAGGGCTGGGACCATGGTCCTGGCCCTTCTTCCTACAGCCCCACAACTGACTGCTGTGACAGGTGCTAAGCACCCTCCCGCCCCCCACCCCCATCCCACACACACAGCTCGCTGGTGCTCAGTTGCCTCAATTCCACTGTTAGATAAAAGACAGGCAGTTTAGGAAGTGCTCTGCTGATAAACAAAAACCGTCTCTCGTGGACTAGGGTCAATTGAGGCAGCTACCCTAGGTCCCATGGGAAGGATGAGGAGGCAAATGCTGCCTGCTTTTTGCCCTACCGCCCTGCTGCTGGTACGTGCAGACAGCTAGGCTGGTGCAGCCGCAGCAATTAGGCCAGCTCAGCTAGCTGCCCGTTACTGGAAACCACACTTGAACTATGGATCTGATCCAGGAAGCCACACCCAGTGTCCTGTGTGACTCAGTCTCACCTGCCTATCTCCACACCTGCGGGCCTCTGTAACCCACGCTACAGGCATGACGGGAAAGTCTCAACATACAAGGCATGCTGGGATTTAGAGTCCTTGTATCTCAAGCCAGGTTCCTTGCAAGGCAGGGCCAAAGAGAGGATGGAAAATTGCAATTATCACGGAGACTGCGGACCAGCACCTACTCTCTCCTTTCTAATAGCTGAAGAAACATGGAAGTGGTACGCCTGGGTGGTGGTGGCGGCGGCAGCGGCAGCAGCAGCAGCAGCAGCAGCAGCAACAGCAACAGCACACACCTTTAATCCCAGCAGGTGGAAGGCAGAGGCAGGTGGATCTCTAAATTCGAGATAAGCCTGGTCTACAAAGAAAGTTCGGGGAGGGGGAGGGGGTGAGGGGGGAGAAGAGAGAAGAGAAAGAAAGAAAAATGGCAGTGGCTAAAGACTCCAGAAAAACAATCTCCTCCCTCTCTTCACTCAGTCCACAGCCCCCAATCCCCCCTCCACCAACCCAGCACAAGCTCATGTAGCTGAGGCTGGCCTTGAACTCACTATGTATGCCTGAATGACCTGACCACCTCTTGCCTCCACCTCCCAGGTTCTAGGATTGTAGGTGTGAGTCACCACACCCAGTCATATTGCCTTTCATATATCAAATTGGCAAAGAGTAAAAAAGAATGTTGAAATGGGCGTGGTGACCACTCACAGCTGTAGTCATAGCGCTCAAGGTGGGAGCAATAAACTCAAGGCCAGCCTGATCTACATGGCAAGCCAGCCAGACCTAGTCAGACCCTGTCTCAAAAAATACAAATAAAGAAATAGCAAGATAAAGAAAACACTGCTGGGTATGATGGCACGCATTTGTAATCCCAGCACTCTGGAGGTGGAAGTTCAGGGTCATCTTTGGACTCATAGCAAGTTTCAGGGCAGCCTGGGCTTAGAGACTTTGACAAAAAAAATAAAAAGAAAGAAAGAAAGAATTAGGTATGATGGCATACAACTGTAATCCCACACTTGGAAACAGAGACAAATTGGATGCTTGCTGCCAGGTCTACATAGATTCCCAGGCCAGCCAGGGTTACACTCCTAGACCTTGGACAGGGGAAAGGGGAGGGAAAAGAAAAGGAGGAGGAGGAAGGGGAAGAGGAGGGAGAGAAGGAGGGAGGAAATAGGTCTCTACAGGATTTTTAGGCCCTCCTAAGGCCTTTATTTATATCTCACAGCACTTTGTGCACATGTGCTATATGCATGTGTAACTTGTTCTTGTATTGTGTGTATGTGTGTGTTCAGGTATCTGTGTGCATGCGTGCATGTGCATGCATGTATGTGTGTATGTGTGTTCAGGTGCCTGTGTGCATGCCTGCATGTGTGTGTATGTGTTCAGGTGACTGTGTGCATGCATGCATGTGCATGCATGTATGTGTGTGTGTGTTCAGGTGCATGTGTGTGTGTGTGTGTATGTTCAGGTGCATGTGTGTGTGTGTTCAGGTGCATATGTGTGTGTGTGTTCAGGTGCATGTGTGTGTGTGTGTTCAGGTGCATATGTGTGTGTGTGAGCATGCGCACGCGCATGCACGCCTGTGTGTGGAGGTTGACTTCAGGTATCTTCCTCTATGGAGTTCCACTTTATTTATTTATTATCTTATTTTTTTTGAGACAGCATTTCTCCACGTAGCCTTGGCTGTCCTGGAACTGACTCAGTAGACCAGACCGGCCTCAAACTCACAAAGATCCACTTGCCTGTCACCCGAGGTCTGGGATTTAAGGGGGCACGCCGCCACTGCCCAGCATACTTATTTATTTTAAGGCAGGGGATCTCTATTTAGTCTTGGCTGTCCTAGAATTCATTATATAGACCAGGCTGGCATCAAACTCGCAGACATCCTCCTGCCTCTGCCTCTGCAGTGATGTGATTAAGCCTAGACCACCACACTGTGCAACCCACCTTATTCTATTTTTTTTTTTTAAGATTTATTTTTATTTCTACAATATTCTGCCCGGGTGTGTGCCTGCCCGCTAGAAGAGGGCACCAGATCTCACTGTAGACGGTTGTGAGCCACCATGTGGTTGCTGGGAATTGAACTCAGGACCTTTGGAAGAACAGACAGTGCTCTTAGCCTCTGAGCCATCTCTCCAGCTCCCACCTTATTCTTTGAAACAGTGTTTCTCACTGAATTTGGAGCTTGATGATTTACCAAGACTAGCCAAAGTGGAAAATTTTCAAGTTATGAGCCCCTTTTGGCAGTCTACCTCAGCCGTGTATAGCCATTTTCTGCCTTTGGACCAACACTGGAGATATTTTTATTTTTATTTTTTTCAAGACAGGGTTTCTCTGTGTAGCCTTGGCTGCCCTGGACTCACTCTGTAGACCAGGCTGGCCTGGAACCCACAGAGATCCACCTGCCTCTGACTCCCGAGTGCTTGGATTAAAGGCATGCGCCACCCACATGCGGCCCCCCCCCCCCCCGCCCCAACATTGGAGATCTTCTGTGTTTTTGTTGTGGTTGGTTTTGGCCTTGGCTGTCCTTGACTCGCTTTGTAGACCAGGCTGGCTTCGAACTCACAGTGAGTCGCCTGCCTCTGCCTCCCAAGTGCTGGGATTAAAGTCGTGGGCCACCATGGCCTAGCTAACACTGGAGATCTTGAAGGCAGGCTTTCTCAATCAATCACGGCACTATCGATCTTCTGGACCACAGAAGCCTTTATCAGTAGGGGAAGGGGGCGTGTGGTACCCTGGGCGTACAGAATGAACAGCAGTGTCCTGAGCCTCTACCGATAGAGGGCTCTATGTAGCAACCCCCAGAGTCCGATTTGTCAAAGAAAATGTCTCCAGTCATTGTCAACCATCCTTCCGAGGGCCCTGCTCGGCCCCCCCACCCCCCCACCCCGCCTTTTCCTCTTTACCAGGGAGAAGGTCCAGGTGGAGCTTCAGGCTTTCCCTTTGTGTCCACTTCTCCTCTAGACTGACTCACCCAGGAAGGCTCCCTACAGCCTCCTGGTCTTCCTCCTGAGCCCCAAGAGAGGCCTGTGGGGAAGAGGCCATGAGTTCCAGAGACTGTCATCTAGCATAGTAGGTGTCGCTCAAGCCTTCCGCACTTTGTCAAAGATACTAGCAAAATTCCTTCTGCCCGGGGGATGTTTTCCCCTTGCTCTTCTATAAGAGCCTGCTCACCTGGTCTCTCCTTACAGGCGCCTGTCTTGCCTTGAGTTCTAGGTTACCCAGCTGCGCTGTGACCCCCCCAGCTCTGACCTCTCCGGTGGGCTCAAGAAGAGCTGTCATTTCATGGTTTATCTTCTTGGTTATGAGCAATGCTCATTTTTAGCTCTCTGCATTCTGAGCAGAAATACAGCCTCAGTTGTATTTCTTAGTTTGAAACAAGGTTGCTATGTTGGCTGGACTGACCTAGTACTCACTATGTAACCTAGGCTGGCCTCAAACTCAAACCAGTCCTCCTGCCTCTGCCTCCCAAATGCTGGTCTTGATTATAAGTGTGCACCACCGTGTACAGTTTCTATGTGGTACTAGGCGTTGACTCCAGAGCCTCATGCATATGCGTGTGAGACCAGCGCTCTATTCACTCAATTAACCTACATCTCTAGCAGATGTGTTTTCTATTTCTGTTCTGATGAAGTTATAAGAAAATAAAGGTTACCCAGATGTGGTGGCGCATGTCTTTAATCCCAGCACTTGGGAGGCAGAGGCAGGCGGATTGTTCTGAGTTCAAGGCCAGCCTGGTCTACAGAGTGGGCTTCAGGACAGCCAGGGATACACTGAGAAACCCTGTCTTGAGACCCCCGCACCCCCCCCCCAAAAAAAAAAAGAAAGAAAGAGAAGAGAGAATGAACTTGGAGAAGTATCCCCCTACGTCCATATTCCCACGCATGCATGCATGCATGCACCAAAATAAACAAATACATAAATGTGGCAAAAATGTAAAAGTAATGTAATATAGTATTTGGAATAAATTATATGTCTGCATCTATTCGTAGTATGAATCATTTTTTTTATTTAAATAATTTATTCAGATTACACCTCAGTTGTTATCCCCTCATTGTATCTTCCCGTTTCCCCGCTCCCTCTGTCTTTCATCCTAGTCCCCTCCCCTAGGTCTGTGACAGAAAGGGAGTTGTATGGAATTGTATAACCCCTTTAAAAACAGTGATTTGGGCCAGGCCTGGTGGTACATACCTTTAATTATAACACTCAGAAGGCAGAGGCAGGGGGATGTCTATGAGTTCAAAGCAGACTGGTCTACATAAAAAGAACCAGACCAGCCAAGAAACTATGTCTCAAAAACAACAACAACAACAAATCTAAAACAACCCAAATACCGATTCATTGAAAAATCTATTTGTACCAGGGATGGATGATACAAAGGGAGCCAAGACAAAGAGTCACCCCTTACAAAGCCACAAGAGTAAACAGATCCTGGGATGGCCAGTTACACAGAAGTGGCTACTTGGGTGTATGGATACACGCCTGTGATTCCAGCTACTCACGGGTGGTAGAGACAGGAGGATTAAAAGTTTGAATCCAACCTGGGCTATATAGCAAACTGGCCCATCTCAGAAAGGACAGCAATGAACCTGAGTAGTGATGTTGATGTCGCAGAGCAGAGTCCGGATTCTGGACACACGTGGGCAGGTGCTGGGAAAACAGGCAGACACTCGCCGGGGAGCAGAGAGAGGCAGGGCACCCAGGCAGAAAGAACATCAGATACAAAGAAGGGGATGCGTGAACGGTTCACAGATCATGGAACGTTTTGTTAGGTCCTAAGGACAGGGGTCTGTGGATCAGAGAGACGACAGAAGGCTCTCTCCCGCCTCTGGATTAGATTCCCAGGCTCATGCTCCCTCCCGCTGAGATTCTTTTTCCTCCTTTCGCCTTGGGCCTCCTCCATCCACTTGTTAAGAACACAGACTGGGCAGTTGGCTGAGCTGCCTCACACTTGTCATCCCTGTGCTAGGAGGAGTGTGAGTTTAAGGCCAGTCTAAACAATTTAGGGAAATTCTGATTTAAAAAAAAAAAAAAACTTAAAAGGCTGGGTATGGGGCCGGGAGGCGGTGACGGACACCTTTAATCCCAGCACTCAGGAGGCAGAGGCAGGCGGGTCACTTGAGTTTCAGGCCAGACTAATCTATGGCACATGTCCAGGACAGCCAGGGCTACATAGAGAAACCCTGTCTCAAAACAAAACAAAACTTGCAGATACAAAAAGACTGGGTATGGTGCCAAAGCCTTTAATTCTGGTGCTGTGCTAACTGAGCCCAAGCCCTCCACCCTGCTACCCCTCCCCCCCCTCTTTCTCTCTCTTCCCTCCATCCCTTCTATTTTTTGTTTGTTCGTTTTGTTTTGAGACCGGGTCTCATGGTATATTTATGGCTGCTCTGTAACTTGCTATGTAGACCAGGCTGGCCTCAAATTCCCACAGATCTGCCTGCCTCTGCTGAGATTAAAAAGCATGAGTAAGCCAGGCGTGGTGGCACATGCATTTAATCCCAGCACTTGGGAGGCAGAGGCCAGGTGGATCTTTATGAGTTCGGGGCCAGCCTGATCTTCAAAGTGGGTCCGGGACAGCCAAGGCTACACAGAGAAACCCTGTCTTGAAAAACAAAACAACAAACAAACAAAAACAAACAAACAAACAAAAAGCATGAGTAAAGGTATCATAAAGCACAGGCTGGCCTCTAGCTATTTTATTTTATTTTATTATTTATTTTGGCCTCTAAGTCTTTTTTTTTTTTTTCGTGACAGGGTTTCTCTATGTTATCTTGGCCATCCTGGATTAGCTTTGTAGACCAGGCTGGCCTGGAACTCACAGCAATCCGCCTGCCTCTGCCTCCTGAGTGCTGGGATTAAATGCATGTGTGTACCACCACTTGCCCGGCTTGGCCTCTAATTCTTCATGTATCCCAGGATGACCTTGAACTCCTGAGCCTCGAGCTTCTGCTTTCCTATTGGTAGGATTGCAGATCTGTATGCCACCTTGCTGGGTGGGCTGTTTCCATCCTTCACAGACAGGGTCTCACTATGTAGACCAGACTGACCTGGACCCCTCCATCCCCTTCAGGTCTCAGGTGACAGGCACATGATACCACACCAGGCTACAACTGCCCCCCCCCCCACCCCCTTTCTCTCTCACCTAGTACCCACCCTCCCGCTGCCTTTATGTCACTCTTGCTGTGTTTATGGTTTCAGCAGAGCACACAGCTGTGCAGCCAGCATTCTACAGAAAGTGCTCTTGTCCACGGTAGTAATGACCTCTCAAGTGTTCGGCCCAACAGTCCTCAATAGCTTTTTGAGCTAGCAGCAGACATGCACTGTGATGACATTCCCTTGGCTTGGCTCTCAGGGACACTTTGCTTAATGTCTCCTATGCCCCTGATTGCTAAAAATGAGCCCAACCCAGAACTCGGTTCTTAGCTTCCTGTCTTTCTGTTGTCCTTACTGAGATGTGCCTTAGCCCAGTGGCATTAAATAGCAGGGTCCTCTGCAGGGTCTCCTGCCTCCAGACCCAGTGCTTCAATGTCTTATTTCCTTTTTATTTTTCTTTCTTTTTTTTGAGACAGGCTTTTTGTTTTTTGTTTGTTTTGTTTTTGGTATTTTTGAGACAGGGTTTCTCTGTGTAGCCTTGGCTGTCTTAGACTAGCTTTGTAGACCAGGCTGGCCTCGAACTCACAGTGATCTGCCTGCCTCTGCCTCCCGAGTGCTGGGATTTAAAGGTGTGTGCTCTTAACCACTGAGCCATCTCTCCAGCCCCAAAGGTAGCCTGAACTCATGATCCTTCTGCCTCAACCTCCCAAGTGTGGGACTATAGGCATGTGTCACCATGCCCAGCTTCAGAAAATATTTTTCTTAATTACCTTTCTGCTCACGTCCCTTCCTCCACTATAAGCTCCACCAGGGACTGGTGTTTTGCCTATTTTATTCAGTGTCTATCCCATGGAAAATATTAATTTCTACACAGTTATTTCAGGATAGAAACTAGTTCTGATTTATTTGTTTGGTTGGTTGGTTGATTGGTTGGTTGGTTGTTGGTTTTTTTCTGAGACAGGGTTTCTCTGGGTAGCCCTGGCTGTCCTGGACTCACTTTGTAGATCAAGCTGGTCTTGCACTCCCAGAGATCCACTTGCCTCTAACGCCTGAGTGCTGGAATTAAAGGTGTGCCCCACTATGCCCAGCTCCACTCTCCTTCTTAAGACTGCCCCCCTTTTCTCTTTTGAGACGGAGTCTTACTTTGTAGCTCTGGCTGTGCTAGAACTTATTATGTAAACCAGGCTGTCCTGGAACTCAGAGAGATCTGTCTGCCTCTGCCTCCTGAGTGCTGGGACTAATAAAGGTATGTGCCACCATGCCCACTGCTTTTCTTTCTTTCTTTCTTCTTTCCTTCCTTCCTTCCTTTCTTTTTTTTTTTTTTCTCTTTGAGACAGGGTTTCTCTGGTGCTCTTCTTTCTTGATAAAATGCCTGTTTTTTATTGAAAATAAATAAAAGGGGAGAGAGCATTGTTGTGGAGCGCTTACCTAACAAGCAAGAAGCCCTAGGTTTGAACCCCAGCACAATCCTAAACTGCATATAATGGTGTAAGGCTGTAACCTCAGCACTTAAGGAGGCAGAGGCAAGGAGGGCAGACGTTCAAAGTCATCCTTGGCTACAGACACTTTGAAGCCACTCTGTCTCAAAACAAACAAATACTCACCCACCCCCACCCACCCCCAAAAAAGAGAGAGGGAGAGAGAAAGGCATATACTCCTGGGAGAGAAATTGCCCCTCCCGATATGTCAGGCTTTTGGGCTAAGAGACTGCCCCGCTGTAGCGAGTCAGCTTGACAGCTTCAGTTCAGGTTTTCCCAGGACCCCAGTCTTCCCGCTCTGAGTCACCTTTATTTTAGCCCCAGAAGCCATGGTCTCTGGAGGTTTCCCAACCTCAGTCTTCAATCTGCTCAGATCCTGCCCTGGGCGTCATCTCACCTGTTGACTTAGAGCCTTGAGATATGGGCCATCCAGTAACTGGCTGCCGCCAGGCCTCAGAGACAGATCGGTGTCAGCAGCTGTACGAAATCCCCTGGATGCTTTGTCTTGGGTATTGCTCAAACAGGTTTGAGAAAATGGTAGCAGCAGGCCTGCCATGGAACCAGACTCCTTACTGCAGGCATAGCCCACAGCAAACACCATCTTGCAGCTGCCCCATCAGGCATTTACAGTGTGGACAGCAGGTGAGAGAGCGCCCAGGGCACAGGAGTATAGACTCTGAAATAGCTCAGTGACACCTGGCTCACTTTTTGCACGGGGAGCTTTCACTCTGGCCCCTTTTCCCTCCTTCACTGCCTTCCTTCCATGGCTCCCGGCATGTGTCCCACATTTAGGAAGATCTTGCTGATCTTGGAGGAGGGAGAGCGGCTCCGCCCTTACAGCTGTGCACTTTTAAATGAATTCTCAATTTATTTATTTACGAAAATGGTCTCACTGACTGGCCTGGCAACTCCCTATGTCAACCAGGAGGCCTCAAACTCTCAGAGATCTGCCTCCTGAGTGCTGGGATTAAAGGTGTGCACCTCCATGCCTGGCCACAGCTGTGGAATTTTCCACCACTGGTCACCCTAGACCATTGCCACCTCCTAGACTATTTCTCTTTAAATAGGCTTCCTTTTACATCGCAAGGGTCTCAAAAGGATAAGCAGTGTATGAATTGCCTAGATGAGGAAAGTTTGTAGAGACAGACAGTCGGATGGCAGTTGCCAGGGGCTAGCAGTGAGTGGGGTTTAGGAATTACTGCTTAACAGCCTTTTTTTTTTTTTTTTTTTTTTTTTTTTTTTTTTGGTTTTTTTGAGACGATGTTTCTCTGTGTAGCCTTGGCTGTCCTGGACTAACTTTGTAGACTAGGCTGGCCTCGAACTCACAGCGATCCGCCTGCCTCTGCATCCTGAGTACTGGGATTAAAGGCGTGCGCCACCACCGCCTGGCTCTGCTTAACAGACTTAACAGACAATCTCAAGATAGGGTGGTAGAAAATTGTAGAGGTGGGTGGAGACTGTTGGGCAACAGTGGGACTGTCGATGATAGCACAGGACTGTGCACTTCTGACACGGCTTAAATGTTAAATGTTTGCAGTAATTTTATTACGAATTTAAAAGCTAGGGGATGGGGGGAAGAGGGGGTTTAATAAGTAAAAGGGTTTGCTGGGCACACATGAGGGCCTGAGTTTGAATCCCCAGTACCCTTGTAAAAAGCTGGACATGGCTACCTGTGAGCCTGTAACTGCAGTGCTGTGGGAGCAGAAAGCAGCAGACGCTTGCTGGCCACCAGCCTAGCTCCAGGCTCAGTGGGAGATGCTGCCTCAAAGGGATAAGATAGAGATGGATAGATCTGGACATCCAGGCTCTGACCTCAATGTGTGTGTATTGTCCCATACGTGCTTGCACACACGCACGCAAAAGCTGAGCATTGTGGGTATTTGGGAGGTAGAAGCAGGAAGAGGCTGAGGCAGGAAGAGGATTTTGAGTTTGGGCCCGCCCTGTCTCTACAGAAGACTTGGTCGCACACAAACGAAAACCCAGGTAATAAACATAACATTTTTAATCTCACTCCATAGGCAGTCACATCTCTGTGAGTTTGAGGTTAGCCTGGACTACAGAGAGAGTTTCAGGACAGCCAGGCCTATTACACAGAGAAACCCTGTCTCAGAAACAAAACCAAACCAACCAACCAACCAACCAGCCAAACAAACAAACAAAAACAAGCACACAAAAAGAGCCCTTGGCAGAAGTGGTTCTTCCACCCATCCCTAGGGTCAGGCCCCATGCCTAGCCAAGGAAGTGAGAAAGGGGTCTTGAGAGAGTACTTGGCAGACAGGGACTGGAGCGTCTTCTCCAACAAGCCCTAAGCTTGACCCAGACCCAGCATTCTGACCCTTTGTCCAGCACTGGTTCCTGATCACAGTTCTTGCAGTGTCTAAGGAAAGCCCAATGGCTTCCAAGTATCTTATGTCCCATCTTACCTCTGAGTGCACAGATCTGCTAGGGGAGGGATAACAACACTGACTTGTGTGTGGCGGCTACATGTGTGTCGAGACCAAAGGATAACCACAGACGTTGCCGCTCATGTGCCGCCACCCACTTTGTTTTTTGAGACAGGGTTTCGGAAGGGAGCGATGGCTCAGCCGTTATAAGGCTCGGCTCATAACCAAAAATGTAAGAGACAGGGTCTCTCCCTGGCCTGGGATGCCAAAGTGATTCCTCACCAGGAATCTGCTTGTCTCTGCCTCCCCAGCACTGAGATGACAGAACATACCGTCATGAGTCCTGGGTCCCAGGGCTCAAACTTAGATCCTCATGCTGTCATGGCAACTGGTTCACTGATAGCTATCTCTTCAACCCAAAATAACAATATTCTTATCATTTTTAATGGATTTTTTTTTTTTTACTATTTACAGAATACCATTATATTTGTCATCAACTTGGCTTTTTAAAAAACTGTTTTTGAGGGGGGTCGGGGGCAGAGGCATGGTCTAGTATCCCAGGCTGGCCTCCAATTTGCTACATAGATGAGGCTGGCCTTAAAGTTCTGATCCTCCTGCCTCTATTTCCAAGTGCTGGTGCTATAGGTATGCGTTACCATATCTAGTTTATGTAGTTCCAGACATCAACCCATGAGCACGCTAGGCAAGCGAGCTACCATTTGAGCGCATGCCCAGTGATATATGACAGTTTGGAAGCAGTCAGACCAAGTATTATCTCTACTTTCCAGTAGGAGAAGAAAAGCTAATACCAGAAGCTAGAAAGGCACATGCTCCCAGACTCACTTCCCACAGGACGTGGTGGTGCACACCTTTAGAGCAAGCACCGAGGAGGCAGAGGTAGACAGATCACTGTGAGTTCAAGGCCAGCCTGGTCTGCAAAGTGAGTCCAGGACAGCCAAGGCTACACAGAGAAACCTTGTCTCAAAAAACAAAACAAGGGGCTGAAGAGATGGCTCAGAGGTTAAGAGCACTGACTGCACCTCAAGAGGTCCTGAGTTCAATTCCCAGCAATCACATGGTGGCTCACAACCATCTATAATGTGATCTGATGCCCTCTTCTGGCATGCGGGCAGAGCAATGTATACATAATAATAAATAAATCTTTAAAACAAAACAAACAGACAAACAAAAATAACCCACTTTCAGCTGGGCATAGTGGCGTACCTCTTTAATCCCAGCACTCAAGAGGCAGAGGCAGAGGCAGGAAGATCACTGTGAGTTCGAGGCCAGCCTGATCTACAAAGTGAGATCCTGTCTTTTGTTTTGTTTTGTTTTGTTTTTGAGACAGGGTTTCTCTGTGTAGCCTTGACTGTCCTAGAGTCACTAAGTAGACTAGGCTGGCCTAAAACTCACAGCAATTGGCCTGCCTCTGCCTCCCAAGTGCTGGGATTGAAGGTGTACGCCACCAGGTCTGGCTTTTTTCTTTTCTTTCTTTTCTTTTCTCTTTTTTTTTTTTTAGAGGGGAGAGTCTGTCTCAAAAGACAAAATAAAATAAAAAACCAAATCAAGGAGCCAGACATGGTGATGCACACTGTTAATCCCAGCACTTGGGAGGCAGAGGCAGGTGGATCTCTGTGAGTTCAAGTCCAGCTTGGTCTACAAAGTGAGTCCAGAACAGCCAGGGCTACACAGAGAAACCCTGTCTCGAAAACACCACAAAAACAAAAAAACAAAAAACAACAACAAAAAGCCAATCAAACAAAAATAAATAAATAAATAAATAAATAACCAAATCCAGGCATGGTAGCACACACCTTTAATCCTAGCACTGAGGACACAAAGGCAGGTAGATCTCTATGAGTTCCAGGCCAGCCTGGTCTACAAATCAAGTCCAAACAGCCAGGGCTATATAGAAAAAAATCCTGTCTTGTGGTGATGGGGGTGGGGGCAGGCAAGAAAGCCCACAGGCTCTAAGACAGCTAGCCTCTGGAGCCCTGCCTCTATGCTTTTCCGTGCCAGGCCTCTGATGATCTATCTGTGGCCCTGACCAAAACAGTCCTCCCCTGGTCTTCCCCTGGGTTTCACCGAAACACCCTGGGCAAGAGCACAGCCTCCGGGGCCTCCTTGCTTCCTCCCTGCACTGCTCAAAGTCTAATCCACAATCCACTTGTGCATGTATCTTGGCTGCCGTCTGTCTGGTGCCCCTCCAGAACGGAGGCTGGGGTGGGCCGGCAGAGCATTTTGCTTCCCACTCTAATGTAATCCGTCCCCCTAGAAGGGTGCCTGGAATCTGGTGGGTAGCCAAGAAGTACTTGTTGACTGATTGGAGGGTTTTAGAACTTCTGTAGGGTAAGTAAGTATTGGAAGCCTTCCGCGGAGGCAAACCCTGAGAGGCCAGAGCATACGTTCACTTTCCTCGGTTCCTCCTGACTGGCTGGGGCCCTGTCACAGGACAAGGGCCTCCTGTCCTCTACCTCTTCAGGCGCCTAGAAGCAGAAACGTGAAACCTAAGAGCCCTGCCCTGTGGCCGGCTCAGCAGACTCTAGCCAATGACATGCGGCTAGGTATTGGCTAGCACCATAGACCTGGACCATGGCTAGGAGAAAGAGCAAGTGGGCTGAGGGAAGCCCTGCCCACAGGTGACAGGAGGTGGAGGAGTCTTGGAGGGCAAATAGGGACGGGTCCTTTGCCCTGTGCGCCAGCCCTCCTGCAGCGTGATGCGAACAGACTCTGAGCCCAGCGAGGTGCAAACAAAAGGCTTGTTGCCTTTGTCCTCCTCCTGCCCCTTGTCCTCTGTTTACATCCTTCCTTCCCGTAAATGAGTTGGGCACTGGGCCCTGGTGGCGGAGAGCCAGACACACCTGTAGGACAGGTTGGGCTGAGAGATCTTGTGGGTGGAGAGTGGGTGGCAGTACTGGCAGGTGGTTCAGGCCCTTGGGGTGCAAGCTGTTCCTTCCCATGGCAGCCAGGCCTTGCTGCTGCCGTAAGCCAGGGATTCTTGGCCCATTCTAGAATGACAAGAAGCTTCCTGGGAGCTCCCTTCTCTAGAGGAGGCCAGGAAGTTCTGTGCCAGTAAATAAAAAGGTGGGTGGACTCAAGGTTCTTTGTCCTTAGTGGGTATTTATTTTCCTAGAGGGAAACTGAACAGGCCTGGAGTGACAGTCAGACACCTGCCCCCCCCACTCCAACCTTGGTTGCCTGACACCGGACAGTGCCCTGTGCCCTAGGCAGAGGTGGCTGCCCAGGAGCAAGGTTCTATCCCGCCTGATAACTGAGGTACCCTCAGGGGCTCTTTTCCCGCTCTGGCCTTGAGGCCCAGAGCAGATGACTTGAATAAGTCATGCCTCTAGAATTGACCAGAGGAGAAGGCAGACTCCAGGAAAGGGGGACAGAAAAATTGTTAAGGGCCAGGGCAGAGCCTCCCTCCAAGAGAAGTGTTGGTGTTAGCAGTCAGCTGCATCTGCAAGCCCCAGGCCTGCTTCAGTGGGGGGAGGGTCACGGTCCAGAACCTTGAAAGGGTAGGGAGCATGGGAAAAGTGTGATTCAGTCTGGGAGAGAAGCTTCCGCCTCTGCCAGAGGATTAGCTGACCAGGTTGACGTCGTCGGATTGTTTTCCACCTGGCTCTTCTCTGTCACTCTCAACAGTGATGACAGGTCACTCGGTCACCAAGTATGTACTGACTGCCTACTATGCGCCCAGCCCTTGGGTCATGCTCAGATCATGGCTGTCTGAGTTCACCGGTGACTACCGATACTTGGCATTCATCTTGGTGGGGGCTGTCTGGGCCAGCTTTCTCCCCACTCCATCCCACCCTGACTCCTCTCCTCTTGCCTCTGGATCTTCATCTCCTAATGGACTCTCACCAATGACCTTGCAGAACACGCCTGCTGTCTCCCTTTCTGTTGAATCGATACTTAATTGTTTTCCCCTCCAAGAAGAGTGCTAACCTTTACCTCTAAACTGGAGAGTGGGTCCCTTCCTTGATCAGCTCCTGGGGCCAGGTAGTCAACATGCAGGCTCAGCTCTGAGACTACCTGAGGCATCCTGGACTGGGAGACCTGAGGTTCCCTCATCCTTTCACTGTTCCCGAGATGCCTACTGAGGTCCACTAGCTGCTGCTCCAATTCTGAATGTCCTGGGACACAGGACTTCACCTCTCCCCTGCCACAGACCCCTGCATGTCCTGATGTGGTCGGTTTGCTATGTAGGAATCTGGAAAAGACTTCTTTTGCTCCCTTAATGGGGATGCTAGGTGCTGGGCAGCTGGGTCAGTGGTATCCCAGGCAACTACAGGGAAGGGCTTCTATGCCCAGGTCGTGTCATGGTCACATCCCCTAGACATACAGCCTACTGTCCAATGAGGATCCTTGTTCCTTGAGTCTCTCTGAGCTTTATATTTTTTAAAAAATTATTCCAGGCATGGTGGCGCATGCCTTTAATCCCAGCAGTGGGGAGGCAGAGGCAGGCAGATCGCTATGTGTTCAAGGCCAGCCTGGTCTACAGAGTGAGTCTAGGACAGCCAAGTCTACATAGATAGAGAAACCCTGTCTCGAAAAACAAAAATAAAAAATTATTAATTTTATTATGTGTCTGTCTGTCTGTCTGTCTGTCTGTATGTGCACCACATGCATGCTTGGTGTTCCTGGAGGTCAGAAGAGGACATTGGGTCCCCTGGGAGCTGCCACATGAGTGCTGGGGACTCAAACCTAAGTCCTGTGTGAGAGCAGCAAGTGCTCTTAGCTGCCTAGCCAGCTCTCCAGCCCCTGTCTCTCAGACCTAATAGTGTTCAAAGTTATCTGTCCAAGGCCCGCTGCCTAGAGCCCCTCCCCCGAACCCATGTCACCAGTGCTAGGAATACAGCTTCCCCTCCAACACTTTTTAAGCCTTGAATTCCACCTCTACTGAATTTCCACGCCACCGCAGCTGGACCTCCCCTCCTTTACATGAATCTGTCCCCTGCACTCTGGATACCCCAGTGGCCTGGCAGTGACTGAGTAAACTTCAGGACTCCCACAAGGGACCTCAGATACTGCCAGACAGAGGACAGGGTGGAGGAGATAAAAGCAGGTGAGATTTCTGCCTTCAAGAAGCTCCTTAAAGATAAGGGGACTGGCTGCAGGACTTCTCTGCCTGGCCTGTTATTGGAGACCATACATTAAACTGATAAAAGACAGACTATCACACAGAAGAAAGGCATTCAACTTTAATTGATATTTTAATTTTATGTGTGAGAGGTGCGACTCAGGCCTCTGATCCCAGCCCCTCTGGAGGATGAAGCAGCCTGGATTATACAGCAGGATGGAAACCGACCAGGAATACAAAGTCAGAGTCTGTCAGAGGAGAGGGGTTGGGGGTTGGGGGTGGGGGCAGCTGCAAAGAAGCCATTAGTCTCAGAGGCTTATACATACCTCGTTAACAAAAGGCAATGTGGGGGTCCCAACCCAACTGAACTCCAAATTCCCAATTTAGCTAAGAGGTAGAACGACTGGTGAGCAGCCATGAAACCATGGGTTAGGTTGTCAGATCCCCAAAGCTGTGTAGAAATACAGTGTTCAGGAGGTGGAGACAGAATAATCAGCAGTCCAAGGTCAAGCTCAAAGCAAACCTGGGCTGAGACCGTTTCAAAAAAGAAAAGAAAAGCAGTAATAAGAAATGATTAGAGAAGCCTCCCAGCACTCGGGAAGCAGAGGCGGGCGGATCACTGTGAGTTCGAGGCCAGCCTGGTCTACAAAGTGAGTCCAGGACATCCAAGGCTACAGAGAGACCCTGTCTCGAAAAACAAAACAAAACAAAACAAAACAAAAAATTAGAGGAAAGAAAGTGCTCTGGGCTGTTGGAGGTGCTCACTAATGAGAAGGAAAATCAGACATAGGAAGTGAGTGGAAGACAGGGTCTTTGTTGGGTTGGGCAGGGTGGATTGCTGTTCTGTGAAAGGTGGGAGTTTCACTATGAATCCCAGACTGGCCTAGAACTCCCTCTGTAGACCAGGCTGGCCTCAGACTTGCAGCAGTCTCTCTGCCTCAGCCTCCTGAGTACTAGGATTAAAGGTTAAACCACCAAACCCAGCTGATAAGAATTTTAAAAAATTATTATTAGGGCACTGGAGAGAGGGCAGGGATTAAGAGTACTGACTGCTCAGATGGGTGGTGGTGGCGCACGCCTTTAATCCCAGCACTTGGGAGACAGAGGCAGGTGGATCGCTGTGAGTTCGAGGCCAGCCTGGTCTACAAAGTGAGTCCAGCCCAGCCAAGGCTACACAGAGAAACCCTGTCTCAAAAAAAAAAAAAAAAAAAAAAAAAAGAGTACTGGCTGCTCTTCCAGAGATCCTGGTTCAGTTCCCAGCACCCACACAGCTGTTCCCAACCATGTGACTCTAGTTCCAGAGAATCCAGTGTCCTTCTCTGGCCGCCTCAGGCCAAGCACGTAATTGGTGCAACGACATACAGGTAAGCAAAACACTCATGCTCAACATTTTTTTTTTTTTTAATGAAAAGGCAGGGGTCGGGGGGCGGCTGGGGCTGGAGAGATGGCTCAGCAGTTAAGAGCACTGGCTGCTCTTCCCTAGGCCCTGGGCTCAATTCCCAGCACCCACATGACAGCTCACAACTGTTTGTAACTCCGTTTCCGGTGGATCCAACTCCCTCACACAGACATACATGCAGGACAAACACCAATGCACATAAAATAAAATAAAATAAATTGAAAACGGGGGGGGGGGGTTAATTGAAAAGGGGGATGCCCTTACTACTGATTTCTATCCCTCAGATGATAAAGGTTTGTGTAACAAGGTTGCTTTGAGCAGAATCATCCCCAGAAATAAGGGTGCTGTGCCATTCTTCCTGCTGATACAAAATGGGGAGACTCTCTAGAGGGGATGGGTGTCAGTGTATTCATTTATTAGGCTTCTGTTTGTTTGCTTTTGTTTACTTAGTTATTTGATTGTTGTTTCTTTCAAAGCAGGGTTCCTCTGTGTAGCCCTGCCTGTGCTAGAACTTGCCCTGCAGACCAGGTCTGCCTCAAACTCACAGAGATCCACCTGCCTCTGCCTCTTCAGTTCTGGGATTAAAGGGGCGTGCCACTACCACCCAGCTCATTTATTAGTTTTATTTTACAATAGGAGCCAAGGGAATCCAAGTTGACTTTTACTTGGTATATAGCCCAGGCTGGCCTCACTCTCCTGATCCTCCCGCCTCAGCCTCTCACGTGTTGGGATTACAGTTGTGAACTGTCACGCCTGACTACTCTTGCCTTTTCTGGAAAGGACACCCCAGCTCATGTCCCTGTCCCGGGCACGTAGGCATCATGACTTCACCTGTCTATGGCTGTGATTTCTCCATCTCTGTTTCTCTGTGGGTTTCTCTTCCTCTTTCAGAACAGTTCATCTCAGAGTTAGCAGAAGGGATGGGGAGGTTGAGGAGAGGTAGGGAAAGCCGCCACTTCTTAGGTATGGATCTGGGTTATGTGTGTTACCTCACCTAATTCCTGCAAAAAAAAAATCCTTTGAGGTAGGTGTTATCACGATGCCCTTTTTCATGTGAGGAAACCTCAAGAGTCACAGGGTGAGTTCAGTCACCCAAGGCTGGGTTGTGAGCGCTCAGGGATGGAGCCTTTATCCTACAACAGGATTTTCAGAGCCACTCAGACATTTTGCCAGGAAGGATCAATTTGTTTTATTTCTAGTTGGGTTTTGTTCTTGCTCTTGTTCTTTGTATGGACAGGGTCTTACCTTGAAGCTTCAAAGCTCAGGAGTTGGTTTTGTTTTTGCTTTCGGATCTAATAGTGTGGCCGAATGTGGTGCCTCATGTCTGCAACCCTTGCATTTAGTGGGGAAGAGGCAGGGGCATCGTGAATTTCAGGCAACCTGGGCAACATAGCAAAATCCGAGTCAGCCTGGACTACAACAAGATCTTGTCTC
Source organism: Acomys minous (assembly GCF_964271855.1). NCBI lineage: Eukaryota > Metazoa > Chordata > Mammalia > Rodentia > Muridae > Acomys > Acomys minous. The sequence continues at coordinate 54,589,823 of NC_140483.1, forward strand.
AAAAGGTAACCAACCCACAGTGGTGTGATGAGAACACCCCACTCCCCCATAGGTTCATATGCTTGTTTTGTTTTGTTTTGGGGGTATGAAGCCAAGATTATTATTTTGGTTTGGTTTGGTTTGGTTTGGTTTGGTTTGGTTTTTTTTTGTTGTTTTTTTTTTTTTGTTTTTTTTTTTTTTTGAGACAGGGTTTCTCTGTATAGCCTTTGGTATCTCTTTCTTACACAACCTCTGACTTTTAGATCAAGATGTAAGCTCTCAGCTATTTGCTCCACCATCACAGATGCTAATCTTCTGAAACTGTTAGCCTCAAATTAATCTATTTGCTTGTTTGCTTGCTTGCTTATTTTTGAGATAGCATTTCTCCATGTAGCCCTGGCTGTCCTGGAACTCTCTCTGTAGACCAAGCTGGCCTCAAACTCACAGAGATCCCCCTGCCTCTGCCTCCTGTGCTGGGATTAAAGGTGTGCACCTCCAGCTTGCCCTGCATTTTAGTTTGTGTAAATTCTCGTTGTCATGGTGCTTTACCTCAGTAATAGAAAAGTGTCTAAGAACGAGCCAAACAAAATGTAACTCTGTAAAACATCATAAAAATGAAGAGACTCAAGACATGGTGACACATGCCTATAATCCGACCTCTTGGGGAGCTGGGGGAAGGTGGGGGGGTTACTGCAAATTTGAGGTGTCTGCTCTACACCATGAGTTCTAGGCCAGCCAGGGGTTCATAGCTAGATTCTATTTCAAAAAGACCAAAAAGGGACTTGTGGGGATGACTAAATTGAAAAAGTGCTTGTCATGCGAATGTGAGATCAGAGTCTGACTCCCTAGAACAAGCGGAAGAAAGCTGGTGTAGCAATGTGCTCCTGTAATCCTAGTGTTGAGGAGGTGGAGACAGAATTCCTGCCAAAGAGTCTAGCTCCAACAGTGAGCTCCAGTTTCAGTAAGAGACCTCAATGTAATAATAGTAGTAGCGAGGGCCGGGCGTGGTGGCACACGCCTTTAATCCCAGCACTTGGGAGGCAGAGGCAGGCGGATCGTTGTGAGTTCGAGGCCAGCCTGGTCTACAAAGCGAGTCCAGGACAGCCAAGGCTACACAGAGAGACCCTGTCTCGAAAAACCAAAAAAAAAAAAAAAAAAAAAAAAAAAAAAATAGTAGTAGCGGTGGTGGTGGTGGTGGTGGTGGTGGTGGTGGTGGTGGTGGTAGTGGTGGTGGTAGTGGTAGTGGTAGTACCAGCAGCTCACTGGAAGACATCCAAAGTTGACCACACATGCACACACAGACACAGAACACACCAAAACCAAACTAAAACAAAACAAAAGACCAAAAGAGGAAGAGAAAGAAGAGGAAGAGCAGGAGGAAAAACAAATTACAAGCCTATTGCTGTTGTTTTGTTTGTTTGTTTTTCAAGGCAGAATTTCTCTGTGTAGCCTTGACCTGTAGTCTAGGCTGGCCTTGAACTCAGGGATCCTCTTGCTCCTGCCTCCCAAGTGCTGGACATAAAGGCGTGCGCCACCGCGGCAACCACCCAACTACCCATTCTTGTTGTTACTGGGATCAACAAATACATCATATTTTCATTATTGCTATAAAAATTCATAACCAGGCCACGCAGGGGTGGCACATGCCTTTAATCCCAGTACTTGGGAGGCAGAGGCAGGTGGATCGCTGTGAGTTTGAGGCCAGCCTGGTCTACAAAGCAAGTCCAGGACAGTCAAGGCTACATAGAGAAACCCTGTCTCAAAAAACCAAAACCAAACCAAACAACAACAGCAAAAAACTCCATAACCATGGGCCATCAGTGGTCTATAGAACACCCCAATGCTGCCTGCATCTCTGGTGGTCCTTCCTCAGAGCAGCCATTCTCTGAGGCCAGGTGTCAAGAAACACGTCTTAGCTGGGCGACATTGGCACACGCCTATAATCCCAGCTGAGGCAGGTGGAGCTCTGTAAGTTCGAGGCCAGCCTGGTCTACAGAGCGAGTTTCAGGACAACCAGGGCTACACAGAAAAACCCCATCTCAAAACAAAATGAAAGAAAAGAAAGAAGAAGTCTGGGCTCTGTGACTTGCTTCTTTCATTCCAGCGCTTGAGAGACTGAAATAGGAAGATCCTCAAGTTTAAGAACAGCTTGGGCTACGTTGTAATACCCTTACTCTAAATAAATAGACAGATTTATAAAAGTTTAAATTACATATGATAATAGTCTATAAATCCTAAAATTATGCAAATGTGGAAAGACATTGCTGCATCTCAGTGACTCCCAAGGCTTGAGAGAGGCACCCGCAAGCAAGAATTGCTCTCGGACTGATCTACCAGACTATTTAATCCAAACCTCCTCAGACCCCCATCTTTTAAAGAATATGTATCCAAGAACATGTGTTGTCTGAGCAAATCCAGCAGTTCTGGGTTGGGAAATGCAGAGGCACCTAGGCCCCATCTTTTGGTCTCCCACTGGTCCTTTGTGGATGGTTTACCCTACAGAAAAATCATTAGGCAGCCTGTGGAGGTGGTGGTGTCACCCATAGCAGTATGGGGTGGCACTAAAGCCTCTGATAAGAAGTGCCTTCTCATAGGAGACTAGGTAAGTCACTTGGCACCCGTGCAGCTCCAGTGTTACTGTGGAGAATGGCTGCAGATTCAGAGCTGAGTAAAAGAAAGCCAGTAAAGGCAGAGAGCATTCAGAGTGACGTCATTTGGGTAACATTTCCCACAACTGTAGGTGTGTTAAAATTGCCTGAGGCTAGATTAGAAACTTAGTGGTAGATCACTAGCCTAGCATGCACAAGCCCCCAAGTTCAATCTGGGGCACCGCAAAAGAGAGAAAGGAAAGGAGAGCTGGAGAGACGAGTCTGTGGTTAAGGCCACTTGCTGTTGTTGCAAAGTGTAGAGTTGCTTCCTAGCATCCATACGGTGCCTTACAACCATAGATAAGTTGAGATCCTGGGATACAACATCCTCTTCTAATTCTATAGGCACCATACATGTACATGGTGTGCAAACATACATGCAGCAAAACTCATACACATAAAAACATAAGCTGGAGAGATGGCTCAGCGGTTGAGATCACTTGCTGTTCTTCCCCCCCCCTTAGATTTATTTATTATTTTGTATTATGTGTATGAGTGTTTTGCCTTCATGCATGCCTTTGTGCACTACATGTGTGCCTGATGCCTTCGGAAGCCAGAAGAGGGCATTAGTTAGATCTCCTGAGACTGGAGTGACAAAAGATCGTGAGCAGCTATGTGGGCGAGGAGAATCCAACCTGGATGCTCTGCAGTAGTAGCCAGGTCACTTAATGTCTGAGCCATCCCCTAGGCCAGACCCTCTGTTCTTGCAGAGGGTCTGGGTTTGGTTCCCAGCACCTACATGGCAGCTCACAACCATCTGGATCCAGGAGATCCAAAACCCTTTTCTAGCCTCTGTGAGCACCAGGCACACATGTGGTGCACACACATACATCCAAGCCAACCAGACACATAAAATACATCTGAAAAAATGTTTTTAAAAACTGGGTGTGGCCAGGCGGTGGCGGCTCATGCTTTTAATCCCAGCACTTGGGAGGCAGAGGCGGGTAAATTACTGTGAGTTTGAGGCCAGCCTGGTCTACAAAGCAAGTCGAGGACAGCCAGGACTATAAGAGAAGCCCTGTCTTGGAAAAAAAAAAAAAAGCTTAAAAAAAAACATAAAAACCAACAAATTTAAAAAGAAGAAGAGGGCTGGAGAGATGGCTCAGAGGTTAAGAGCACTGGCTGTTTTTCCAAAGGTCCTGAGTTCAAGTCCCAACAACCACATGGTGCCTTATAACCAGAAGGTGCCCTCCTCTGGTGTGTAGGCACATGCAGGCAGACTATGTATAAATAATAAATAAATAAATCTTTTTTAAAGGTGGGGGAGACTGGAGAGATAGCTCAGTAGTTAAGAGCACTGTCTGCTCTTCCAAAGGACCCAGGTTCAATTCCCAGCACCCACATCACAGCTCCAAGAGATCTGACACCCTCACACCAATGCACATAAGGTGAAATTAAATAAATTATATATTTTTTAAAGAATTATTTATTTATAGCATATACAGTGTTCTGCTTTCAAGTATGCCTCTACACTAGAGGAGGGAACCAGATTTTATTATAGATGGTCATAAGCCACCATGTGGTTGCTGGGAACCGAACTCAGGACCTCTGGAAGAGCAGACAGTGCTCTTAACCACTGAGCTATCTCTCCAGCCCCCAAATTATATTTTTTTTTAAAGAAGAAGAAGAAGAAGAAGAAGAAGAAGAAGAAGAAGAAGAAGAAGAAGAAGAAGAAGAAGAAGAAGAAGAAGGGCCAAGTGTGTCTCCACAAACCACACAACACTCTCTGGGTCCCCATGACCCTGGCCACACATGACCTGTCACAGAGCAGGCTTCTGGAGAAGCACCTTCTAAGCTTAGCCTGGTTCCCATGATGTAATGGCATTTAGGCTGAGCGTGACTATCTATGGATGTACATACAGACACCGAGCATCTGGCTGGACACTCACAGACAGGTTAGCAGCTGCCATCTTTCACAGTAAGATTTAAAATGCCTTCCATTCCTCTTTTCACTTGTTTGACATTCTTTGACTCATAGAGTGACATTTTTAAAAAATAGTAGCATTGGGCTGAGAATGTAGCTTAGTTGGTACAATGCTTGCCTAGCATGCGTAAAGGTCTGGCCTACACCCTCAGCACTGAGTAAACGGTAGGCTTGCTGTCACACACCTATAGTCTTAACTTTGGGAGATAGAAGTTCAAGGTCATCTTTGGCTACACAATAAGTTCTAAGCTACAAAAGACATGTATTTATAAAAGAAAAACTAGCTTGTTAAAAATCTAATACACACTCACTTAGCATAACATTGAGAGTCCCTACCTCCCCTCACTGTTTTTCTGTGTTTTCTTTTGGCGTGAGGCATGAGGGCGGTCATGCTCTATAGCCCAGACCAGCCTAGTTCTTGTTATGTACATAGCCAAGAATGACTTTGAACTTCTCCAATCCTGCCTCTCTGTGCCTACCTAAAATCTGCCGTTTCAAAGACTATAATTTGGGATAGAGAGATGCTCAGCCAGGCTCACAACCAAAATGTCAGTATAATTTGATGATTTTTAGTAGATTCACAGTTGTGAACCGTCACTTAGACGTTTTCATCACTTAGAAAACCAAGCCTGTCCCTTTCTGTGATTGCTCCCAACCCTCCCTCCCCATGGCCCTGACTGACACAGGAGTCTGTTTGCCGCCTCTATAGGCCAGCCTATTCTGGATATTTCAAATCAATGGAATTATACAATACATGTTTTTTTTCACTTGGTATGACATGTTCATCTCTGCCCACCATCTGCTTTTTCAAGTCAAGGTCTCCTGTAGTGCAAGCTGGTCTGGAACTTGGCTATGTAGCCAAGGCCTTTTGTCTAGCACTAAGGATCAAACCCAGGGCTTTGTGTAGGCTATGCAGCCAAATTCCTTATTAACCGAGCTCCGGGGTGTCATTTTTAAAGAGTGATGAAAAGGCAAGAGAGATGGTTATGAGCACTGGCTGCTCTTCCAGTGGACCTGGATTCAAGTCCCAGCACCCACATAGTGGTTCTAACTGTCTATAACTCCAGTTCTGAAGACTCCCCCGATGCCCTCTTCTTGCCTCTGTGGTCTACTAGGTCCATACACAATTCACAAACATACACAGAGACTACTAGACACAAACACACATAGAGGCTAAACATGCATGCACCTGCAATCCCAGCACTCAGGGGGCAGGGGCAGGTGGATCTCTGAGTTTGAGACCAGCCTGGTCTACACAGCGAGTTGCAGGACAGCCAGGGCTACACAGAGAAACCCTGTCTCCGGAGGATGGGGGACAGAGGGCGTGGAAGAAAAGAAAAAAGAAAAACCAAACCAAACCAAATACTCATACACATAAAGTTAAAGTAAATTAAAAAGAAAGGGTCCATAATTTAGATCATGGAGTAAATCTGCTTTTTGTGGGGTTTTTTTGTTTGTTTGTTTGTTTTGTTTTGTTTTGATCTGTTTTTGTTGAGACAGGTTGTCACTATAAAAGCCCAGGCTGACCCTGTTCATCTTTTCTCAGCCTTTCAAGCGCTAGGACTACAGGTGTATGTTGCTATAGCTCCATGTCTGCTTTGTAATTCAGGCTTTTGAGGGTTTGGTTTGGTTTTGTTTTTTGGCAGGGGGGGCCGTGTGTCCTGAGAGGTGGGGTCCAGACAGGTCCTCATGCATCCTGGCTTGGATCTAAGGATGACTTTGAATTTCTGGTTCCTCTGTTTCCACCTGCTGAGTGTTGGGATTACAGGTGCGGACCACACCCTACCGATGGGGCCCTGCAGATCAAAGGCTTCATACATGCTATGTAAGCACCTACTAAGCGAGTTATAGGCCAAGCCTTGGTAAATCAGCTTTTAAAATGTGGTACATTGGACTGGGATACTGAAAAAAAAAAAAGATAAAATTATACCTGGGCAGTAAAGCCACAGGACTTTGCTGGTAAATGGAATTATATAATACACGGGTTTTTCACTTGGTAGGACATGTCCATCTCAGCCCACTACCTACTTTTTCAAGTCAAGGTCTCTTGTTAGTGCAGGCTGGTCTGGGACTTGGTGAGGCAGAGGAAACCAAAGAACCTGCCATGGGGTGAAAGGATTTTAAGGGAGGAAGGTGATGCTGAGATGGGCATAGGTGCTCATAGATTCCAGAAGCTCCTTGTAATTGCTAAGGCTGTCTGGGACGTAGTCCTTAGGCCTGGGATCACAGTAGGGAAGGGCTAAGTCTAGGGCTAAGGCTAGACTTAGGAGCACAGGGCAGGTATGGACAAGCCTTGGGTAGCTCAGTGAGGCACTGTACCACAGGAGATGAACCCTGGGAGAAAGGGAGTGGGGCTGCCCCTGCCTTTCGGTATCTAAGACAACCAGAGTTGCCGCATGCTTTGACTCCGCCAGAGATCTAGAATGGGCCAAGCTGTGTTCCTCAGCCACCCAAGCTACCTGGGGGGTGAGGTGTGGCCTGCTACCCAGCTCCCAACCTCCTTTGTACCCCGGGTTCCATGGTTGGTGTAACCTGAACTGCCTTCATTTGTGTGTGGGCGGGTGTGGTCCTGTGGGCCCAGGGCCAGCGAATGGAGCTCAGCTTCAGCTCTGTCAGCTGTGCTGGGTGCCAGCACTCTGCAAACAGGCTGAAGTCACGAACCCAACAAAGAGTTCAGCGGGGTTGTCATTGAGGTGGCAGCACCAGCACTGAGAGCAACTGTAACTGCACAGGGTGGGGCTGCTGACCGCTGTTCCCGCTCTGGTCTCCTGGTGACTATCTTAGGAGATGGCACCCCGAGAAGACCGATGGCAAAGATTAGCTGGGGAAGCCCAGGGCCCTGAGAACCTCCAGGAAACACTCGGGTAGTGGGAGTGGAGGCCAGTGGGGACCAGGTGAAACTGCCTTTTCTGGACTCTTTCCCCACAGCCCTTCCTGTAGAGAGGAAAATCTATACTGCAGGGCTCAGTTCAACAAGGAAGGGGGCTGGGGGCTGGAGAGATGGTTCAGCAGCTAAGAGCACTGACTGCTCTTCCAATGAACCCAGGTTCAATTCCCAGTACTACATGGCAGCTCACAACTGTCTGTAACTCCACGATCTGACGCTCACAGACATGCAGGCAAAACACCAATTCACATAAAGTAAAGGTAAATTAAAAAATTTTTTAGAGCCGGGCATGGTGGTGCATGCCTTTAATCTCAGCACTCGGGAGGCAGAGGCAGGCAGATTGCAGTGAGTTCGAGGCCAGCCTGGTCTGCAAAGCAAGTCCAGGACAGCCAAGGCTACACAGAGAAACCCTGTCTCAAAAAACCAAACCAAATCAAACCAAACCAAAAACAAAACACCTCCCCCCCCAAAAAAGGAGGGGGGAATATGGGGCTGAGAGATGGACCAGTAGTTAAGAGTACTTGCTACATTTGCCCATGGCCAGAGTTTGGTTCCTAGAACTTGCTCTGTAGACCAGCTGGCCTCTGGACTCACAGCGATCCACCTGCCTCTATCTCCCAAGTGCTGGGATTAAAGGCATGGGTTACCACACACAGCATTATTCTTTTATTTTTGACACAGGTTCTCACTGTGTATCCCTGGCTAATTGGGACTCATTACATAGACCAGGCTGATCTTAAACTCACAGAGATCCACTTGCCTTGGCCTCCCAAATGCTGGGATTAAAAGTGTGTACCACTATGCCTGGCCACAGTTTTGATTTTTGATCATAGGATTTGTTTTCTCTCTGTCTATACAAAACCTCTTTATTCTTGGAATAATAGAAGTTAGTTAGCTGGGCGGTGGTAGCGCACGCCTTTAATCCCAGCACTTGGGAGCCAGAGGCAGGTGGATCACTGTGAGTTAGAGGCCAGCCTGGCCTACAAAGTGAGTCTAGAACAGCCAAGGCTACACAGAGAAACCCTGTCTCGAAAAACCAAAAAAAAGAGCTGGGCATGGTGGCACACGCCTTTAATCCCAGCACTCCGGAGGCAGAGGCAGGCAGATTGCTGTGAGTTCGAGGCCAGCCTGCTCTACAAAGCAAGTCCAGGACAGCCAAAGCTACACAGAGAGACCCTGTCTCGAAAAACCAAACAAAAACAAAAACAAACAAACAAACAACAACAACAAAAAACAAAAACAAAAACAAAAAACAAAACCCCCCAAAAAAAGAAAAACCAAAAAAAAATAAGAAGTTGTGTTCTTTCTACCTAAGATGTTGAATTTCCAAATACTGATTTGGTATCCGGTATGCACTACCACCCTGAAATTTGAAGGGTATTTCAGTTGTTTGGGGGTATTTTCTTGATTTAGTGCAGTGATGACTCCTCTATTTCAGCCCTGTCCCTTTACGAAAAACAATGGCAACAACATTGCTTTGTTCTGAGACAGGGTCTTACTGTGTAGTTCTAATGGCCTAGAACTCATATAGATCTTCCTCCCTCTGCCTCTCAAATACTGGGATTAACGGCATATCTTCACCCTACCCCAGCTATTTTATTTTATTTGTGAAGATTTACTTTATTCGTGTGTGTGTGTGTGTGTGTGTGTGTGTGTGTGTGTGTGTGTGATCTTTGTGTGTCTCTGTGTAGGTATATGCACATGAGTACAGGTACCCACAGAGCCCAGAAGAGGGTGTCAAATACCCTGCAGCGGGTACACCTACATGCCTTCAGAAGTGATCTTGTTTTTGTTTGTTTGTTTGTTTGTTTGTTTCAAGACAGGATCTCTCTATGTAACCCTGGCTGGTATGGAACTCATTTCATAGAGCAGGCTGGCCTCAAACTCACAGAGATCCACCTGTCTCCTGAACTCTGGGATCCAAAGCATGCACCACCACAGCCATCATGATTTTTGGGATCCAAAGCATGCACCACCACAGTCATCATGATTTTTGGCAGGAGGTCCCAGTCATTCTTCCCTTCATAATGTGAGACCGTGTTGTCCTGTTAAGGGACAACAGGCTGCTCCCTCCACTCCCCCAAGAGCAAGCAATGAGAAGGAATACAAATTGAAAACGGCAACACACACCTGTAACCCAGAACTAGGAAAGCAGATACAGGAGGCTCAAGAGTTCAGATCATCCTTGCCTACAAAGAGAGCTGAAAGCCAGCCTGTCTATGAAGTGAGACGGGACATAGTCTCAAACAAAACAAAAGCCATAAATGGGTCTATATCACAATCTTCCTGCCTAAGGCTCAGGGACCATGCGTCACAGGGGAAAACCCATGGGTGGGGAAGGCCTGAACAGAAACAGTGTTTTCTGGTTCTTTTAGGACCATTGCACTCATGAGTAGCAGCTGTGGTTGCCTGGATAAGACCAGCAAAGCATGATGGGAAGGGACTCACAAGCTCCCATCCGCAGAAGAAGAGTTGATGGCTTCTGGGGGAGGGAGAGCCAGTTTTCTTTAAGGGTGTGGTCCCTGGTTGGTCCTGGGTATGGTCCCACACCCATGAGTATATGGGAAATACAAACTGGAATCAGCCAGCTGTAAAAGGAAAAAAGAGGTCAAGTGTTGAAGTGCATGCATCTAGAACCGTGAGTCTCAACGCTCCTAACGCTGTGACCCTTCAATATTGTCCCTCATGCTGTGGTGACCCCAACCATAAAATATTTTTTTTTTTGCTACTTCATAACTGTAATTTTGCTACTATTATAAGCCATAGTGTAAATATTTTTGGCGACAGAGGTTTGCCAGAGGGGTCGCATGACCCACAGGTTCAGAACTGATGCTTTAATCCTGGCACTTGGGAGGCAGAAGCAGGTGGGTATCTGTGAGTTCAAAGCCAGCCTGGTCTACATAGTGAGCTATCAGCAAGACAAGGCTAATTGACGAAAAAAAAAAAAAGCATATGAAGTTAGGAGTGGGTGAAAGATGAGGGGTAAATCTATCAGGAGTTAAGGGATGGTTGGGGATTGAATATAATCAAAAGATATAGTATAAGTATATAAATTCTCAACATACACACACAGGTCTGGTAGGGTGATGCACAGCTTTAATCCCAGCACTGAGGGGTTGGGGCATAGAGGCAGGTGGAACTCTGTGAGTTCAAGGCCAGCCTGGTCTACAGTACGAGGTCCAGGACAGGCAGGGCTGTTACACAGAGAAACCCTGTCTTGAAAAAACATAAAACAATAAAAAGAATTATGAAGGTACACTCCATTTTCCTGCCCCTTGCCACTAGCTGCAGGTGGGAGAGTTGGCACTGAGGTCATGAGAATGGGAGAACAGGCCCTCCACCTTGCCTGGGCAGCCGGTCCCGTGGGCATGAGAGCCGGAGAGCTGCACCTTGCTAGCTGCCTCATTGGCTAAGCTAGCCTGGGCAGAAGTGGAGAACTCACCCTAGTGGTACCAGCACAGGAGAGATGGTGGGCTGACCAACTTAGCTACTGCCTAGGCCCAGATCCAAGCCTTTGAATTGGCCTACCCCAACATGTACACCATCTATGACCTGTTGGAGCACATAAAAGGACCAGCCCTGCAGAACCAAAGCTGGAGGGTCTCCATTGACATGGGGTAACAACAGGCCATCTCAGAGGAGTCCCCAGAAGGATGGGTATTAACAGTGTAGCAGAAGTCAGAGGCCTCAAACTAGACCAACGACTCATTGCAATGGACATTTGCAAAGGTGAGTGACACACTACAGCTTCCATGACAAGATGATTTGTTAAAATTCTTATTTTTTATTTGGTGAGGGCCTTGCAAGGCTAGAAGACAGATCCGAAGTGACAGGAAGATGGGTGAGATTAGGGTGCATGATGTGAGATTCACAACGAATAGATTAAAAAGTTTACAGGGCTGGAGAGATGGCTCAGCAGTTAAGAGCACTGCCTGCTCTTCGAGAGGTCCTGAGTTCAATTCCCAGCAACCACATGGAGACTCACAACCATCTGTAATGTGATCTGATGCCCTTTTCTGGCACTCGGGTGTACATGCAAATAGAGCACTCATATACTATAAATAATTTAAAAATTAAAAAAAAAGTTTACAAAAAAAATTATGGAGGTTTAAGCCAGTAGTCCTAGCACTTGGGAGACTAAAAGGTGAGGGGGCAGGAGAATTATGATTTAGAGCCAGCCTGGGCTACAGAGGGAGATCATGTCAGGGGGGAAAACAACAACAACAACAACAAAAGCTAACAGAGTTACTGCATAAGTCAGTAACTCCACTTTTAAGCCTATACCCAAAATAAATAAAAACATAGCCAGACAGTGGTGGCACACGCCTTTAATTCCAGCACTAGGGAGGCAAAGACAGGTGCATCTCTGTGAGTTCGAGGCCAGCCTGGTCTACAGAGATAGTTCCAGGACAGCCAGGGCTACACAGAGAAGCCCTGTCTTGAAAAAACAAACAAAAAGAAAGATAGAGAAAGAGTCTGCCTAAAAAAAAAAAAAAAAAAAAAAAAGAAGAGAAGGAGGAGGAGGAAGAAGAGAGAAAAGAAGTAGGAAAAGCAACAGAGATAAAGGAAAGGACATGGAATGTGATGGTGGTCCAGCTACTGGTACCCTACCAGAAGACAAGGGATAGCTGAGAGGAGCAATGAACAGTTGAATGCAGGTGAAGAAGTTAGCCGGCGCCGGGCAGGTGTGGTGGTGCACGATTTTAATCCCAGCACAGGCTGTTCAATGTGAGTTCAAGGCCAGCCTGTTCTGGTCTACAGAGTAACTCCAGGATAGCCAAGGCTACACAGAAACCCCTGTCTCAAACAAACAAACAAACAAACAAACAAACAAACAAACCAAAAACCAAGTCAGCCCGCCTCTGCAGTACAATGCAAAGACACTCTTCTCAGCTAGAGTATCAGCGCCCAGAAAACTGAGGACAAAGCCGTGGCTTAAATAGCCAGGGTACCCATACGTCAAAGTTGGTCAGAGAGCCAGAGAGCAGGCTCGGTGGGTACAAGCGCTGACTGCTCAAATGTGAGAATCTGAGTTCAACCCCTGGATGTGCTTCCTCCCTTCCCTCCCACACATACAGAAGCCTGCACACATGGTGATAATAAAGGTGATGACGATGACGACGATGATGATAAAATGTTTGAAAGCTGGTCAGTCATCCAAAACATGTTATACAAAAGTGAGAGCCCTGGCCTAGGACCCCTACAAAGGCTAAGATATCTACAAATGGCCCTGCCTCCACTTTTGTAGGTTCCACTGTCCCAGCACCTCTGAGTATGGCATTAGCATTCTTCTTCCCAGTGATAGCTTGGAAGCAGTAATATAGGGGCTGGCCGGGCAGGGTGGCGTATGCCTTTAATCCAGCATTTGGGAGGCAGAGGCTGGTGGATCGATGTGAGTTTGAGGCCAGCCTGGTCTACAAAATGAGTCCAGGACAGCCAAGGCAACACAGAGAGACCCTGTCTCGAAAAACCAAAATAAATAATAATAATAATAATAATAATAATAATAATAATAATAATAATAATAATAATACAGGGGCCTCCCATGTCTCAGCAGGGACCACCCATTGCCTGTGAAGAGCCTGAGGTTTTAATTCAGGTTAAAGATATAAAGGGAGGTGAGAAGCTGGACCTCACTTCTTTCTCTAGCTAGAGAAAAGGGGTTATATTTGCACACGAGCTGCAAGAGCTACTCCTCGATGCCAGAAGGGCCAGGGGAGTTTGACTTAAACTAGATTCAGAGCATGCTTGATTTAGGAGCCAGAACATAAAACTTGAATGTATTGTCTTTATTGAGGTGTCATGAGAGATAGGGCTTAGTACCCTAAGTAAAAGGTCCCCGAGAAGTGATAGGAACTTCTGGCCGGCTCGCAGTAGTGGAGAATGTGACTCCTCGCTATGATGAATAGTTCAGCTGTGCCAGGAGTGCTATGGCAGATGGAGAAGACCTACAGACCTAGGGGCAGGAGGACACAGACACACATTTCTGCTGTGTGGGGAGCCTCACCCTGTGCTTGGTTTCTGTGGGAAATCCAAGGATGTATCAGTGGTAACGTTACGGGAAAGAAGGCAGGGATGGCCTGGAGGGTAGCATCACTCAGAAGTGGTGGTTTTTTCTTTAGGTTGTGGCCCCCTAAAGGGGGGCCTTGTTAATCTAAATGGGGGATAATAGGACCCAGAAACAGCAGAGCCCAGCTAGGTGAGCTAATGATAAGAAACCAGACTTGGGGGTTTGGGAGATGGCTCAGCTGTAAAGAGCACTGGCTGCTTTTTTCAGGGGACCCAGAGTCAATTTCCAGGACCCACATGGCAGCTCACAACCATCTGTAACTCCAGTTCCAGGGGAAATGTTAGCTTCACACAGACATACATGTGGGCAAATCACTGATGCACATAAAAATAAATTGAAGATGAGGAAGAAGGAGGAAGAGGAGGAGGAGGAGGAGGAGGAGGAAGAAGAAGAAGGCGAACACTGATAATAGTCGAGGGGCTGGAGAGAGCTATAGAAATGGTTAACAGAACCTGGTGTCTGGAGGAACAGACAGATGTGCAGTTGGTAAGCCTGTGCTGCCAGAAGAAATCTGGGATTACAGCTAGCTGATCTAGTTCTGGGGGCTTTCCAGCATTATAAGACACGTGGCAAGTACCCTGTGGATTCATACACATGGCGGCTACCTGGGTTCTTTGGTCTTCATAGATTCTACAGCCAGCAGTCCAGAGAAAAGTCACCTTTTCTTTCTTTCTTTTTTTCTTTTTTGTTTTTGTTTTGTTTTGTTTTGTTTTGTTTTGAGACAGGGTCTTTCTGTGTAGCCCTGGCATGTGCCACCACACCCAGCTACTCTACATCTGCATATACGCACCTTGTATAAGGAAGTGTGACAAGTAATAGTTGGGGTGGCAATAATTGGGCTTTGTTGGTGATGGTAATGCTTTTTTTTTAACGGTATTGCTATTTCTGCAGGCCAGCCTCAAGCACATGGTAATCACACTGCCTTAGCTTCTTGTGTGTTGGGATTACAGGTATGAGCCACCATGCCCAGGCACCAATGCTAATTGGTTCTTGACGTATGTGATGGATGGTTCCAAGTGCTTTCCCTCTGATCCTCACGACAGATAGAAGGCGATGGGGATTTAGCTCTGTTGGTAAAGTACTTGCTGGGCGTGCAGGAAGCCCTGGGTTCCGTCCCCAGCACCACATGAAACCAGGTGTGGTGGCACACAACTATAATCCTAGTACTTGGGAGACAGAGGCAGGGGGATTTCTATGAGTTCAAGGCCAGCCTGGTCTAAGTAATAAGTTCCAAGCAAGCCAAACTATTGAGAGACCCTAACAACTTTAATCCCAGTACTCAGGAGGCAGAGGTAGGCTGCCAGTGGAAGAGGGCCCATGCTCAGTGAAGCGGTCCTTTCTAGCTGGACAAGCCCTGAAGGATCTGAGCGTTGGAAGTGTTCACCCTCTCTACGGTCAGGTGTCAAGTCCTTCCTCACAGTTCACCCTTTACCTTCAGTCACTGAGTGTCACTGTTTTATGTCTGCTTAAGCCTTGCTTCTGAATGCAAGTCATAGGCAAGCGTCAGAGCAAAAATTATTGCAGTTTCTCAGTTTCTGTGTGTGTATGTATGTGTGTATCTGTGTGTGTGTGTGTGTGTGTGTGTATGTGTGTATATCTGTGTGTGTATATCTGTGTGTATCTGTGTGTGTGTGTGTGTGTGTGTGTGTGTGTGTGTGTGTGTATGTGTGTGTAGCTGTGTGTCTGTTTTGTGTGTGTAGGCTACAGGTCAGCCTCATGTGCCTTTCCTCAGAAGTCTTCCATCTTGTTTTTTGAGATGGAATCTCTCTAGGACTTCACTCAGGAACTACTGAGCCCTGTGGATTCTCCTCCTGTCTTGCCCTCCCCAGCCCTGGGATCACACATATGTGCTACTGGGCTTGGCTCTTGCGTGAGAACTGGGGATGGTCCTTTTGCTTGTACAGTGGGTACTTTTCCAACAGAGCCATCTCCCCAGGCCCTGTTGTTCTTCTTTCTGGTTCCTATGGTATCCACTCCCTGCGATACCTGGGAGCCCAGTGATGTTCGTCTGGAGGAGCGGCACTGAGAGGCTGACCTCTGGTCAGACTAGATTGCTCAGGCAGAGGCTTTGTATCTACTCAGACATAGGAAGGTGCCTCATTGGTTATTAGGTCCCACATGTACATTTCTCTATCCTGTGAGTGACAGCAGGCCAGTCTCCTGGTGAGTAAAGTCACTTACTCATATAAGAAGGTGACTTTTAGCCAGGTGTGGTGGCACACGCCTTTAATCTCAGCACTCAGGAGGCAGAGGCAGGTGGATCTCTGTGACTTCCAGGCCAACCTGGCCTACAAAGCAAGTCCAGGACAACCAAGGCTACACAAAGAAACCTTGTCTCAAAAAACCAAAACCAAAAACCAAAAACCAAAACCAAACCAAACCAACCAACCAAACAGAACCTAGAGTAATGGTCCTGCCCAGTTTACCTGATTTTTGTCTATTGCCCCATATTAGGAGGGGCCTCCTCTCACTCTTCGATATATTCTAGTTTGGATAATTATTTACACTGTCTGAATCATTAGAATTCTAGAAGCGAAGGCAAGGCATGTTGCTCGGTGGTGGAGCACTTGCTTAACATGTATGAAGGTCTGGGGTCCATCCTCAGTACTGGAAAAACTAACTATGAGGGAGTTAGTTCTTCTGTTACTGCCCTGCCTGATTGTGACCCCACATAGCCCTTTATAAACTTTTCTTTCTCAAAGTAAAGAAAAAAAAATCTGAAAAAAATAAATTGAGGGTGTTGCTAGGCTACAGCTCCAAGGTGTAGAGCACCTGCCTGACATACATAAGTAAATCTATGGTTCAAATACTGATATCCCAACTGTTTCCCCACTGTACAGGTTTAAGGTGGCCATTTGGGCTCTTGATGACAGTTTTGTCCTTTAACTTGCAAGGACCCCATACCCAGATGAAAAGCAAGTCATGGAGACTCCCAGCAGGCTGACTGGGAAAGCCAGGAGCTCATGAGGGACAGGAAAAGGTGGGGGTGGGGAGGACAGGATAGCCTGGACGAGACTATGCCCAGTAGAGCCCAGCTGCCAGCCGGCTGGCTGGTGGCTAGGCTGTGACAGTTGGCCCTGCCACACCAATACACACGGGCACTCCCAGGCAGCCCCAAGTTTCCTCCCAATTGGGTCACTGCCCTGGCCAGCCTTCTTTTCCTTTTTTCCTCATTCTTCCATTTTCCAATTTTAAACAAACATCTTCACTCTTGCCACTGCCGAGGCCCAGGTAGGACACCTTACCCTCAGTGAGCAAGGTCCTCCGGGTACTGTGCAGCTGGCTCTAGGATCCATAGGGAAGGGAACTGTGGATGAGGCCAAATTTACCAAGCTGTCATTTGTTTGCCCTCCCTTTTTGTGACACTGGGGGCTGAAGCCAGGGCACATGTCACTGAGCTGTTGTTCATCAAGTTCTGTCCACCAATTACCCAGCTCTTTCCTTCCACTTCTCTGCTTTTGTTTTGTTTTGTTTTGTTTTCAAGACAGGGTTTCTCTTTGTGGCCCTGGCTGTCCTGGGACTCAATCTATAGAAGCCCAAGCTGTCCTTGAACTCAGAGATCCACCTGACTCTACCTCCTGAGTGCTGGGATTAAAGGCGTGTGTCATGTGCCACTACCACCCAGTTGTGTTTTGTTCTTGTCCCTACATTACCAAGTGGAACCTGAGCATGAGAGAGTGCCTTGTCATCATCAGAGAGTGCAGCGGGAATTCTGACCTGGACTTGTCTAAGGGCCTGGAATAAAGAACTGACCTAGCAGCCCAACACTCAGGAGGCAGGCAGGCAGATCTCTGTGAGTTCAAGGCCAGCCTGGTCTACAAAGTGAGTCCAGGACAGCCAAGGCTACACAGAGAAACCCTGTCTCAAAAAACAAAAACAAACAAACAAATAAACAAAAAAGAAAGAAAGAAAGAAAGAAATGGGCTAGAGGAGTGTGTGGCGGGATATAGAAGGAAAGAAAATATCCTCTGGTCACCCATGCAGTTGGGGCAGAGTTATGTGGTAAGATGATGGTAAACACACTCTAGATCCTGGGCTTACTCCTAGTTAGTGAAGATTTCAGAGGTGTGCACTCATTCAATAAGCATTGATCTGAGTTCCAGAGTGTCTTTGTGTTGTTGTTTGTTTGTTTTTGTTTGTTTGTTTTTGGAGACAGGGTTTCTCTATGTAGCTTTGGCTGTCCTGGACTAGCTATGTAGACCACACTGGCCTCGAACTTACAAAGATCCACCTGTCTCTGCCTGGAGTGCCGGAAGTAAAGTCGTGCATCACCACAACCGCCTTAGAGTGTCTTGACATCTTGAAAAGATGAGCTTCAAGCCAGGCATGGGTTTATACCTCTACTCCCAGCACTGGGAAAACTGAGGCAGGAAGATTTCTAGGAGATTGATGTAAGCCTAGGCTACAAAGTGAGTTCCAGGCTAGCCTAAGCTACAATGTGAAACTCAAAAACTGAACAAAACAAGCTAGGTGGTGGTGGTAGCCCACACCCTTAATCCCAGTACTCTGGGAGGCAGAGGCAGGAAGGTCAATGTGAGTTCTAGGCCAGCCTGGTATACAAAGCAAGTCCAGAACCCTCAAGGCTACACAAAGAAACCCTGACTTAAAAAATAAAAAGAAAGCACACACACACACACACACACACACACACACACACACACACACACACACACTCCTCGCATGCCCACATACACACATTCATCTTAACCCTAAGGACAACACTGTACAAATCTTCTCTTCCTCTCTCTTTCTTGGTTTTGTTTTTTGAGACAGAGTCTCTCTGTGTAGCCCTGGCTGTCCTGGAACTCACCAAGATCTGTCTGCCTCTGCCTCCCGAGTGCTGGGATTAAAGGTGTACGTCATCATGAGCTTCTTCGGTTTTTTTTGGTTGGCAGAGTCAGGCCTGCCAATTGTCACTGGCTGACCTAAAACTCAGGTATTGTAGACCAGGTTGACCTTGAGTGTTTGGGGACGCCCTGCTTCTGTCTTCCCAGTGCTGGGAGCAGGGTATGCACCACAGTACCTGGGCTGCCTCTCTCCCCTTTGCACTATACTGTGTCTCGCTACAGGCTGTGCACCGCTGACTATGGGATACCCTCTCTATTTCCAGTAGGCAGAATCTTTTGCCAATCTGCAGACCCAGGGCTGCTCACCCTGTATTTTGGCCCTTTCACGGCTTTTCTGCCCATGCTCAGCTGTGAGATCTTTAATTCATCTCAGCAGGCTGCCCACCATCCAAAATTTGCCCATGCCTGTAGCCTGTTGGCCTGTCTCCTATCTCTACCTTCCTGGTCTCTCACATCCACCTTCTCACTGAAAAAAGATCTCTTCGGGCACCAATATGCTGGCCCCAGTTTTACTTTTTCACATACTTCTCACTTTTGTTTGTTTGTTTGTCGAGAGAGGGTTTCTCTATGTAGTCCTAGCTGTCCTGGAACTTACTCTGTAGACCAGGCTGACCTCGAACTCACAGAGATCCACCTGCCTCTGCCGCGAAAGTTCTGGAATTGAAGGCATGCGCCACCACACCCAGCTCCCCCACCTTTTAAAATTTAATTTAATTTAATTTTATTTTATTTTAATGTTTTTTGAGACAGGGTTTCTCTGTGTTATCTTGGCTGTCCTGAACTCGCTTTGTAGACCAGGCTGGCCTCGAACTCATAGTAATCTGCCTGCCCCTGTGGAGAAAGAGGAGCACTCCTTCATTGCTGGTAGGAATGCAAACTTGTACAACACTTTGGGAATCTATCTGGTGCTTTCTCAGAAAACCAGGAATAGGGCTTCCTCAAGACCCAGCTATTCCACTCCTTGGAATATACCCAGAAAATGTTCCACCACATAACAAGGACATTTGCTCAACCATGTTCATAGCAGCCTTATTCATAATAGCCAGAACCTGGAAACAGCCTAAATGTCCCTCAGTTGAAGAATGGATAAAGAAACTATGGTACATTTATACTATGGAATACTACTCAACTATTAAAAACAAGGAAACCCCAAAATTTGTGGAAAAATGGATGGGATTAGAAATGATCATACTGAGTGAGTTAACCCAGAAGCAGAAAGACTCACATGGTATATACTCACTTATAATTGGGCACTAGCCCAAAAGGCACGTCCCACGAAAGTCTTCACTTACCAGGAGATTGGGATAGATGTGAGGACATCCTACTGAGACTTTAGGTAAGAGAAATATAGGAGATGGGGAAATAGAAGGACCCAGAGGGTCCTAGAAACCTACAATCGTGGTGGGTGGATCTGGGCCCAGGGGGGTCTGCTCAAACTATTGAACTAACTAAGGACAATACAATAGTAAACATTGAACCCCTACTCTGATCTACCTAATGGGCAGGACATTCTCCACAGTTATATGGAGAGCAGGGACTGACTCTGACATGAACTCTGGTGCTCCATATTTGACCACCTCCCCTTGGTGGGGAGGCCTGGTGGCACTCAAAGAAAGAATAATCAGGCTACCAAGATGAGACTTGATAGCCTATGACCATATAGTTGGGGATGAGGTCCCCCTAGGTCATAGACCTAAGGCGGGGAAAGGGGGGAGGAAATAGGGTGAAAGTGGAAGGGAGGGAGGAATGGGAGGATACAAGTGATGGGACAACAATTGAGTTGTAATTTTAATAAATTAATAAAATTAAATTTAAAAGTCCCCTGAATGGGGAGGCCTGGTGGCACTCAGAGAGGAAGGATAGCAGGCTACCAAGAAGAGACTTGATACCCTATGAGCATATACAGGGGGAGGAGGTCCCCCTCAGTCACAGTCATAGGGGAGGGGAATAAGGTGAAAGCAGGAGGGAGGGAGGAATGGGAGGATACAAGGGAGGGCATAACAATTTAGATGTAATATGAATAAATTAATAAAATATTTTTAAAAAGAAAAAAATCTGCCTGCTTTTGCCTCCCAAGTGCTGGGATTAAAGGTGTATGCCACCATGCCCAGCCTCTTTTTTTAAAATATATATTTTATGTGTATGAGTGAGTGCTTTGCCGACATGTATGTGTATGTACCGAGTGAGTGCCTGGTGCTCAAAGAGATCAGAAGAAGGCATCAGATTCCCTGGAACTAGAGCAACAAAGTTTATAGACCACTATGTATTTGCTATGAATTGAGCCCACGTCCTCTGCAAGAGCAAGTACTCTTTAACTACTGAGCCATCTCTCCAGCCCTTCTTTTCCTCATCTGCACCCCGGCAGCTCCAAGGTGCAGTCGGGGGAGGGAGAATGCCTGGTCAACTTTGCTTTGTTTTGTTTCCATGCTGAGGATCAAACCATCAAATCCAGGACTCCAGGAGCTCTGCCACTGAGTTATACACTTAGCTGGGCACCGAGGTAGGACTCAGAGGACTTACTACACTCAGACAGGAGCATCACTTAAGTCCCTCAGTTAAAGGGCTACCTAGGCAACAGAGTATCCTATCTCAATAAATACATTAGCTGGGATAGTAACACAAGCCTTTAATCCCAGCACTCAAGAGGCAGAGGCAAGAGGATATCTGTGTGCAAAGCAAGCCTGGTCTACAGAGTGAGTTCCAGACCAGTCACACTACGCAGTAAAATTGTCACAAGAAAAAAATACAAATAAAATTAAAGCTGGCCGTGGTGGCGTACACTTATAATCCCAGAACTCAGGGAGGCAAAGGCAGGAAGATCTTTGTGAGTTCTAGGCAAGCCTGGTCTACAAAGCGAGTCCAGGACAGCCACGACTACACAGAGAAACCCTGTCTCGAAAAACCAAATAAATAAATAAATAAAAATAACCAATGAAGTAATTAGATAAATAACCCCGTGGACGCTTTCCCAAACATACACATATTTCTTCAGCTAATTGGGAGAAGCAGGATGAGGTGCTGTCGAGTCCTGCGTGGCGAGTGATGATGATGACCCTTCCTGGACCTTCCTCCTGCTCCCACCCCACAGTGTAGCCTAGGCTTTCCTATCTCAAAGGGGCCTGGGCTAAGGCACTGCCTGAGGGTGGGGAGATTTCATCCCGTGGTCTCCTGGACAGAACTTGCTATGCTGTCCAGGCCCGCCTGGAACTCTAGATGCTCACTCCAGCCTCGGCTTCTCAAGTGCTGGAATTATAGGTGTGCACCACCACACCCAGCTCTGACCTTTGAACCTGTGAGAGTCTGGGTCCTGCTGGGCATGATAAAGAAGGCTTAGTTACCGTATCTGCTCTGCCAGTCCTGCAGAGAGACCCAATCTCCTTGCCCGCTAGCTTCAAAGTCCTGCCAGGTAACCTGGCCTGAGTGGCGGGAGGTGCTTTCTTGGGACACTGAGAAACTCACACAGGGATGCTCCCTGGCCAGGACTCCACTCCCACCGAAGGCCTCTGCCATCTGGAAGGTTCTCAGAGGAAGCCTAACACCTGAAGCATGCTTGAAATGCGTATAAAACCAAGCTCAAGCCGGGCGTTGTGGCACATGCCTGTTATCCCAACACTGCAGAGGCAGAGGCAGAGGCAGGCGTATCTCTGTGAGTTTGAGGCCAGCTTGGTCTGCAGAGTGAGTCCAGGGCAGACAGCACTATCACGTAGAGAAACCCTGTCTCGAAAAACGAAATAAATAAATAAATAAAATAAAAATTAAAAAAAGACCAAACTCAGAGCCAGGTGTGATGGTGTACACCTATAATCCCAGTATGGCTGTTGAGACTGTAATCCTAGAGCTCAGGATACTGAAGCAGGAGGATTATGCAGTTCCAAGCAGCTGCCCTCTAGAATAAGATCCTGTCAAAAATAAATAAATAAATAAATAAACAAAGAAACAAAAAAAGACAGCTAATTGCTCAAGGGGCAAGAGGCCCGGCACCTGTCCCCTAGCATGTTGATGCAACCAGCAGGACCCCAGGAACCCTGGGCTGCACTTTTTAGCGCTGATTCTAGCAAAGGTGGCTTCCTGGAGATTCAGCAGTCTCAGGCCCCTGCTTGTGATGGGGCACCCAGGAGGCCATGGCGAGCACAGACTGAGAAGACAACCGGGCCTTTTCTGTGCCCAGCCAGGAGATTTGGCATTGGCCTCCTTGCAGCCAGGGAAGCTGTTATTCTAGAACCTGATAAAGGCCGGGGCTGGGTCGGGCCACTGATAAGAGGCAGCTGTTTGAAGTCCAGGGCGATAACAGCTTCAGAAAAAGTCAATTAAGGCAGCGAGAAGCACGGGTTAAGGCCGCCAGCCTTGCCTGTGTGCCTTTCACCTGTTCTCTCAACTCAGCACTTAACTCCCAAATCAGATACCCCAGCTCAGGGAGGGGGCTCACGGCCACTGGTGTGTCAATGGACAGGAAATGTCTCCAATGTTGGTCAGTGTCTGGGCCTGTGAAGCTCTGCTTCTGCTGATCTGGGGGGCGGGGGGTCTACCAGCAGCCTTCCTTACCTTGGCAACCTCAGCTCTTCCAAACGCTCTTTTCACTCTGTATTCGCGCATTTAACAAATATGTAGAGTGCTCACTTTGGGCCAGACACAGTTCTGGGCACCAGAAGGACAGTGGGGAAGTCAGTGGGTACCTGTCTGTTCTCCTAGGGCTCATGATCTGGATGGCTGGGGAAAAACAATAAACTCCTAGCTATAATGGGTGGTGAAAGCAAAGGAGGAAATGCCAAGGGGATGCAGTGGAGGGCAATTAGGCAGAGAACGCTGGCTTGCTGTCTGGGAGTCAGAGTGACCTTTCTAAAGAGACTTGGTGGGTAAAAATGAGCCAACACTGAGACTTTCTGGGGAGGAGAGAGAAGTGCAAAGGCCCTGGGGTAGGAACTAGGGGGCAACCTGGAGACCAAACAAAAGCTGGGAAGTGGGCGAGGGTGGTAGAAAATGAAAGGTGGGCAGAGGTTAGGGGTAGGTGGCAGGACAGGGCTGGATTTGTCTAGACATGGCTTGGCTGGCACTGTAGTTCAGTGGTAGAGCACTTGTCTGCCATGTTGGATGCCCTAGCTTTAATCCCTAGCACACAGTCAGCGGACAACTATAAAAGATTAGGTTCTATAGCACTCGGGAGGCAGAGGCAGGTGGATGGTTGTAAGTTCGAGGCCAGCCTGGTCTACAAAGTGAATCCAGGACAGCCAGGGCTACACAGAGGAAACCCTGTCTCAAAGAACAAAAACCAAAAGATTAGGTTCTCACCTTCCCCCATGTGGACCCTGGAAGTCAAACTCAGGTCCTTGCTGACAGGGGCTTTTACCTACTGAGCCATCTTGCTCTTCATTGTTTGCTTTAAGGCATGATCTGTCCGTGTAGTCTAGGTTGGCTTCCAATTTATCCCTCTGTCAACCTCCAGCTGAGATTACAAGCCTGCGCTGCCACACCTGGACAGCTGTTAGTGTTTATATAGATAGCAATTGTAATAGGAGAGCTGGGGGGAATTGGGGTTTTCAAGTTGAGCAGACATGGGGGCTGAGAATGAACTCAGAGCCACCTAGGTCTTGGGTTCCATGGCAGCAGGGGCTGCTAGCATTCAATGGGTGGTGCCGTTTTCTTCTCCTTCTGTTTGTGGAGAATTCTGAATCCTGGAAAGGACTTTAGTGGGGTCCTATTAGAATCCCCTCCTTCCTTGCCGGACCTCACTGCACCTGTAGCTTGCCTGACCACAGAGATCAACAGAATTTTACCTACCCACTTGCCTCCAATTTGCTATGGGAATGTGGGGAAATTGGCGGGGGGTAGGGGATGAGGTGGGGGCGGGTTTACATGGTTTATTTCATATCCCTTTTCCTGAGCTAGAGATGTAGTTTTTTGGTACACTTGCCTAGCATGTCCAAGGCATTGGACATTGGTCACCAGCATGGAAAATGTAAAAAAAAAAAAAAAAAAAAAAAAAAATCCCAGCACTCGGGAGGCAGAGCAGGCGGATCGTTATGAGTTCAAGGCCAGCCTGGTCTACAAAGCGAGTCCAGGACAGCCAAGGCTACACAAAGAAACCCTGTCTCGAAAAACCAAAAGAAAAAAAAAATTTCCTCCTATAGCCTTTTGAAAATAGTTATTAACATACCGTATGTCTTGAGTTTTAGTGTGTGCTGCTTTACATGGTCGGAGGTAAATCTCCCCTCTTTGTGATGCTAACATCCTACCTGCAGAGACTAATGATTCGAATCTAATTAACCAGCACCCAGAAAGCCTGACATGTGCTGGTACAAAACGGAAAAGGAACTGGAAGAGAATGGAGGCTTTAATGCAGGTTCATTGCAGAAGGCGTCTGGGGTAAGGCCATGACTGAGTGGTCTGCTAGGAGCGTTCTTGGGGATGAGGCATCCCAGTTGAGTGTGAGGAGCAGCAAGGGGACACAGTACACAGCTGGAACAGTGCAGAATGTTGGTGGGGGCAGGTGTGGCCTCTGCTGAGCCAGTAGGGAGCAGGCTTGGAAGCTCTGTGGCCTTCCCGTTGCCCGTGGGGAATCCTGGACAGCTGGAACTTTGATTACCCTGTGAAGAAGACGTGCAGAAGCCTTGTATCTTGTTCTTTCCAATGGGAAAGTCCCACACAAACACTGGGCGAGACTGGAAAGAGATGATGTTGAGAAGAAGGAAACTGAGGGTATTGGATATCAGGAAACTCAGGCTGCCCAGGTAAAGTAAAATTCTTGGGGACAAGGCTGCAGACGACACACCAAGCCCAGCAAGTCTGGATGAAGGCAGTCTGATGTGCACACATGCACCAGTTTGACCCTCACATGAGCCCAGCCAGCCTGACAGAAGCATGCCAGGGGGGGCCCTCGCAGCCTGCCTCCTTCCCAAGCTGTTCTAGAGGGCTGTAGCAGCCTTGGTGTTATCAGCCATTGCTTGGGTCCCTGAATTTATTCATGTCCCTTTTCTGTCAAGGCTTCTTTATTCTACCTCTGCTTAACTCACAGGAGAGGGCCGGAGCCCAGACATTTGCATTAACCCAGACCACACACAAACCCTTGTGCATAGCCTCTGGCCGGGAGACAAGCCAGGGAAGGGAATCCAAAAGTCGTGGCCCCAGGAGTCAACCTCTGGCCCCAGCTGTGCCGTTAAATGTGCTGAGTGGGTTCTCCAGTATAAACCTCAGTTTCCTCAAAAGTAAAATAACGTGGAATGGGCGAGATCAACGACATGTAAATTGTTTTGAAATACCTAGTAAACCCCATCACCCCCACACCAGAAAAAGGATTAGGTATAAAACACTTTGCATGGCATGGGGTTAGGGGCTGTTCACAGGCTTCTGTGGCTTTGTAGACCAAGCTGTCCTGGAATCAGAGATCCGCCTGCCTCTGCCTCTGCCTCTGCCTCTGCCTCTGCCTCTGCCTCTGCCTCTGCCTCTGCCTCTGCCTCTGCCTCTGCCTCTGCCTCTGCCTCCGTGAGTGCTGGGATTAAATGAGTGCACCACCACCCCCACCCGGCTGGGTATTTTTCTTAATTATGTGCCTATGTGTGCATATCTGTGTGTGGGTAAGTGTACATGAGACACCAGAGGTAGCTCAGGAAGCTTGGGTTCAAGATGGTTGTGAGCCACCCAGTATGGGTGCTGGGGACTGAACTTGGGTCCTCTGCAAGAGCAGTACCTCTTAACCATTGAGCTGTCTCTCCAGCCCCGCCCCCCCCCCCCCCAGGTCTTGCTCTCCTTGAGTTTTAAAATAGGCTTATAGAATAGGTTTGTTTGTAGAGACAAAGAAATATGTGTCTAGAACCTGCAAGCTGTCAGTCTCTAAGGCCGGGAATCTTGGGGATACGGAGGTGTGCATGTGTGATGGAGAATAGAGGCCCACATGGATGAAGGACCACCCTTGTTCCATGCAGCTGGGCGTGGTGACGCACCGCTGTAATCCCAGCACTCAGGAGGCAGAGGAGGGTGGATCTCTGTGAGTTCGAGGCCTGCCTGGTCTACAAAGTGAGTCCAGGACAGCCAGGGCTCTTTGCAACAAAGAAACCCTGTCTCAACAAAACAAAAAACAAAATAAGAGATGCAGAGGGTAGGTTGGGAGGACCTTAAGGTGGAGGAGAGACGGAAAGAGGGAGGTAGGAAGAGGGTGAGGGTGCCACAGACAGAGTGTTTGGAAGCTGTGGGCAGAACAAGGAACCTGGACCCTGTGTCCAAGCAGAGAGGAAGCCATACCCAGGTGGGGGGCGGGGGAGAGTGGCAGGAAGGGCCACTGTGAATCTGAGGGCCTGTGTCCCCCAGCTCTATTCACTTTGTCTGAGGATCTGGGAGATTCAGGTGGCTCTGAGCCAAAACAGTCACCACCCTTTCTCACCAGGTAGTGCCTCTTTGCACGTTCACACCCAGTGCCCTGCTGGCAGGGGCTGTAACTTGAGCCCCGAGTGCCAGAAGGGGGAGAGAGCACGTCTCCCCCAGCTCCCTGTGTACCCCCAAGGCTCATACGGGCCCAGCCCACATAGAAAGTGTACAAGGATTAGGGGCCAATGACAGGTTGTCAGCGGCTCCTGAGGACAGTTCCATAATCCCAGCATCCTACCCCCACCCCCGCCACTCCTGAGCTGCAGTGCCCTTTGATCCAGCCTCTGAAAGCTTGATTATAAGACCCAGCCCATGTTTCCATAAAGGGGAGAACAATTGTTTCCAGCCCAGACAAAGGACTCTTTGTACAGACCTGGGACCCGAGCCCCAGGAGCCTCCTGGGGGGAGGTAGGACAACCCCACCCAGGGCAAGAAGGAGGGTTGATGAGGTGATGAGGCAGGGCAGTGCTGGGGTGAGGCAGTACCAGGGCTCCCGCCAAGCCTTGGGGGGAGATAGACAAAGGCCATTAGTGATGTTTCATGCTTACTGCCCAGGCTCAGAGGAGTAGGGCTCCTTATTGAATTGCCCCCGGCCTTGAGCTCAAGATACATGAAGTCATAGAGAGTTCCAGGACAGCCAGAGCTACATACTGAGGCCTGTCTCAAAAAAACAAAAACAAAAAAACCCAGCCAATCAAACAACCACAAAAGAACAGGCAGTCTCTATCCTTGTAGGAGTGTGTTGGGTACCTTCCCCAACCCTGTCCTCTGTGTTTGGGGAACAGCTGGCTCTCCTCTTTGCCTGTCTTCTACACCTGAGCAAACGGGTGTCGGAACAGGGAGAGAATTTGGAGGCTAACGGAGAATTTTTGGTGGGGAGATAGCCACAGCTGTGAGTGTACAGCTCTCGGGGTCAGCTTGGTGGCTGCAGCTGCGGTGCAGCTTCCCTGGGACATAACCACACATCACCCTCAGACTTTGCCAAGCAAATCAGCCTGTTGCAGGGCAAAGAGCTTTTGCTGTCCTTCCTGAGCAAGGGAGAGAGGGGCATGTGGACTGGTGGCACTTGTGCCCAAGCTTGCTACACCCCGCAAGCATTTGTTAGTTAAATCAACGCCTTCTTTCTTGCCTCTGCTTCTGCAGGCATTGGCCAAGAGGTCTGGGCTTGCTTGACCTGAGCCTTCTTCCCTGACAGGGGCAGCCCTGTTTGATCCCGAGGAAGTTAGGAGAATCACAGCCAGGCTTGGGAGCTTAACAAAGCTGCCCCTGCAGAAGAAGCCAGAATGGAGTATTTAAGGGGAAGATGAATAAACACTGTTGACTGACAGCTCCACGTCCCTTTCCTATCAACTTGGTGAGAGTACCTAGCCCAACTTAGTACTTACCTCGGAGAAAGATGGCCACCTCTGTAGTGTTGACAACTGGGAGTTTAAATTGAAGATCAGTTTTTTTTTTGGGGGGGGGTGTAGACACAATGACATCTGAGCTGAGACTGGAGGATGGCAAGTCCAGGCTGGGCTACAGAGTGAGGCCTTGTTTCTAAGCAGAGAGCTTGCCTCTCATGCAGCGGAGTCCTTGGTACCAGAATGCACTGCCTTGTAATCGAAGGTCTGGGAGGAGGAGGCAGGAATATGACTTCAAGTTCATGTTCAGCTATATAGTGAGTTGGAAGCCAGTCTAGGACAGATGGACTCTAAAATAAATAAATAAATGTAGGCTGGTGAGATGGCTCCATGGTTAAGGGCATTCGTTTTTCTTGCAGAGGACTTAGTTCTCAGCACCCACACTGGGCAGCTCACAACTGCCAGTCACGGCAATTCCAGGTGATTCTACCCCTCCTCTGGCCTCAGAGGGCACCTGCACATCCATGCAGGCACACACATGATGCATATAAATAAATACTCTAATTAAAGATAATGAAGAGCCAGGCATGGTGGCGCAGGCCTTTAATCCCAGCACTCGGGAGGCAGAGGCAGGCAGATCGCTGTGAGTTTGAGGCCAGCCTGGTCTACAAAGTGAGTCTAGGACAGAAGGCTACACAGAGAAACCCTGTCTTGAAAAACCAAAATAAATAAATAAATAATGGATGAATGGGCCTTTCACTGGGGGGAGGGAAACTTTTGAAGGAGGTAAGGTATGAATCACCAAATAATAGTCAGATCAAAGCACCAGGGATTCACTAGCTGCTAGAAAAAGGATATGCCTTTAATCCCAGCACTTGAGAGGCAGAAGCAGGGAGATCTCTGTGAGTTCAACGCTGGCCTGGTTTAGCCAGGGCTACATGGACAGACCTGGCTACCTCCATTGAAGAATGGCCCTTGGATGACTTTCTCAGATAAAGCAAAGTCTTTTAACTGAAGCAGACTATGGTCATGCTAATGTAGGAGGTGAAGATAAAGTCATGTAAAAGGAGGCCAGTGAGATGGCTCAGCAGTTAACCTTTGCTACTCTGGCCTAGGACTTGGTCAGTACCCAAGTGGTTATGGCTTACAAGGGACCCATAGGGACACACATAGTGCACATGCGTGCATGCAGGCAAAACACTCATGCACATAAAATAAGCAAATCTTTTTAAAAATTGAAAACAAATAAATAAAGTCATGCAAATAGCCCTGGACTGTGTGATCTGACCTGTAGTCTACCGCTTAGGTACAAGAAGGTGGAAATGCTCTAGGGCAATAGTTCTCAACCTATGGGTTGTGACCCCTTGGGGGGGGATATTGAACTTTCACAAGGGTTGCCTAAGACCATCAGAAAACACAGGCTATATTAGCATTCATAACAATGGCCATGTTACAGTTCTGAAGTAGCAAGGAAAATAATGTTATGGTTAGGGGGGTTACCATAACATGAAGAACTGTCCCAGCACAGTAAGGCTGAGAACCACTGCCCTGGGGGCAATGGAGCTCACGCTGGGGTGTGGTCACAGGTGTCTGGGTCGATGGGACAGTGAGAAGACCTCGTGGTGCCGAATGAGAAGCTCTGAAGTCGGGGGGAACTAGAGGGAGGGGACCTCCAGCTGACCCCAGGAGAGGCTGAGATGGAGGATCCTGGGCTGGAAACCAGGACTGCAGGTGCCAAACAGGTCCTGGCCCATGGAAACAGGCTTTGTTGACTTTGGCAGTCCCACTCTCAGCCTCCTCCTGCCCCAGAAGGGCCTGAAACTGACACTGGGCCCTGCTAGGGATTGGAGATGTTCCCAGCCTAATCCTGTTCTGGCCAGCTGCAGCAGGCTGCTTGCCCTCCTGGCCTGTATAAAGAACGGCTTGAGAGACAAGGTTGCTGCAAAAGGGTCCTCGGCCCCAGCAGGTGAAGGCCAGCCCTGAGGGACATCAAGACTGGGTGATGGGCCTCTTTTCTGAGACTTCAGGCCCAGCAGAAGGCAGGGAGAGGGGAGGAGAAGAATATGAGGCAATAACTGTCATAAGGAATGCTCCAGGGCCTGCCCTTAAGGGGATGAGGTCACCGCAACAAATTATTTCACAGATAAAGAAACAGGTGTGGCGGTCATCCACCACCAGATGGACTGGGAAGAAACCCAAAGGCAAGGCCAACTCTGCTATACCACTCGTCAGCAGCCTTTGGGGCTGGGTAGACATCTCATTCCTGCTGGCACCTAGGGGGAGCTCCAAGCTGGGCGTGGTGGCACATGCCTGTAATCCCTGTAATCCCAGTACTCGGGAGGCAAAGGCAGATGGATCTCTATGAGTCTGAGGCCAGCCTGGTCTACAAAGGAGTCCAGGGCAGCCAAGGCTATACAGAGAAACCCTGTCTTTAAAAAAAAAAAGGGGGGGGGGGAAGAGATGGAGTCACTTCTGAAGGACAAGATGGAAGCCACCCCTGGAAAGAAGAAAAAAGAAAGGAGAAAGGGCAGTCAATTCATCAAGAAAGGGGATAGAGAACATGTGTATGCACGTGTGTGTGCATATACACACATGTAATGTGTATGTATGTACATATACACACCTGTAATGTATATGTGCATGCTTATTGTTGTTGTTGTTGTTGTTATTATTATGAGACATGTAGGTCTGCCTACCAAGGAACTCACTGTGTAGATCAGTCTGGCTCACACACTTAGAAATCTAGATGCTTCTGCCAGAGCCAGGCGTGGTGGCGCCTGTAATCCCAGCACTCAGGAGGCAGAGGCAGGTGGATCTCTGAGTTTGAGGCCAGCCTGGTCTACAAAGGAGTCCAGAACAGCAAAGGCTACAAAAACAAAAAATCAAAAATCCCCAAATGCTTCTGCCTCTGGAGTGTTGGTATTAAAGACATATACCACTTCATCTGGTCTTAATACTTTTTCTTAAAAGTTTTTCATACATTGTCTCACTTATCCCAGGCTGGCCTTGAACTTGGGACCCTCCTGCCTCTATCTCCCCAGTACTGAGCCACCATGCCCAGTTTTGTGTGGTGTTGGGGATGGGAGTCAGAGCTTCTGAGCATGCCAGGCAAGCACTGTACCAACTGAGCTACACCCCCAAGTCCGGCATTGAAGAAAATGCATTTATTGTTTGCCCAGCTGGCCTTGAACTTGTGATCTTCCTGCCTCTTCCTTCCAAGTGTTTTGATTACAGATGTGTACTCCCCAACCCAGCCCCGGTGTTCCACACTTTGAAAGTTGTTATATTCGTTCCCCCCACCCCCCACCCCGCGCCCTGTTCCTTTTCAGAGAGAGATGAGAAAGGTGATCTGTGAGAAGAACCAAGGAGGGACGGAGAGGCAGAATTAGGGGTATATATGCCTTCCTGGCCAGACAAAAGGGGCGGCAACGGGAGGACAAGAGGAACAGCAGGAGGAGGAGGGGCTAG
This sequence comes from Acomys minous, assembly GCF_964271855.1. Taxonomy (NCBI): domain Eukaryota; kingdom Metazoa; phylum Chordata; class Mammalia; order Rodentia; family Muridae; genus Acomys; species Acomys minous. The sequence continues at coordinate 54,621,344 of NC_140483.1, forward strand.
CCACAGGCCACGGACAACCTGGGCTCTCCTTTAGGCAAGCACCCTTCAGTTTGTCGCCTTGGAGATGGCCAGTCGAGGGCCTCCTGTTTGGTTTCTGCCACCCATAGGTAGTCAGTCTTACAGCCTATAGGGTGTCCCTCTACACAGGGGCTTTAGTGGGCTGGAGCCTTAGGGCTACCCTGGGCAGCTAGATTCCAACAGTCTTTGCTTCCGGTCTTGGGGTAGGTGCCTCTATTTCCTGTGCCCTAACTTAAAGGAAGTTGAGCACTTGAGGCTGCTGTAAGGCAAGGGGAAGCTTGAAGAGGGTGAAAGAGAGCTGCAGGACTTGGGTTGTAAGCTGAGGTTTCTCAACCTAAGTCCTGACTCCATTATCTCTTTCATCCAAACCTCTGCCCATCCCTCCAGGGATCTAGTTACAATAACAGTAAAAACAGTAACAGCTGCTATTTACTGAAAACGTACCTTGGGCCATACCTCCAGATGAGTGCCCTTATTTTAAAATTGCACTACTAAAACTGCAAGTAAAATTCTTTTGTTCTTTAGACTTTTAGTTTAGTTTGTTTGTTCGTTTAGCTCTTGCTGTTTCTCCAGACAGGGTTTCTCTGTGTAGCCCTGGCTGACCTGGACTCTCTTTGTAGACCAAGCTGGCCTTGAACTCACAGCAATCTTCCTGCCTCTGCCTCCCAGAATGCTGGGATTACAGATCTGTGCCACTGTGCCTGGCTTTAGTTTGGTTTTATTTTTGAGACAGGGTTTCTCTGTTGTAGCCTTGGCTGTCTTGGAACTCGCTTTATAGACCAGGCTGGCCTCGAACTCACAGATCCAGCAGTCATTGCCTCCTGAGTGTTGGGATTAAAGGCGTGAGCCACCACCACCCATGTGGTTTTGATTTTTTGAGACAGGGTCTCTCATAGCTCAGGCTAGCATTGGCCAGCCTGAACTGTAGCTGAGGATAACCTTGAACTTTTGATCATCCTGTTCCATCTCCCAAATGCTAAGGTTTACGGATAAATGTTGTTTCCCTTCCCTCCTCCTCCTCCTCCATCCTCTCCTCCTCCTCCTTTTTCTTTTCCTTTTTGGTTTTTCCAGACAGGGTTTCTCTTGTAGTCCTGGTTGTCCTTGACTCACTTTTTAGACCAGCCTGGCCTTGAACTCACAGAGATCTGCCTGCCTCTGCCTCCCCATGAGCTACCATGCCCAACTTTTTTCTTCTTTTTTCTGCATTTGTGTGTATGGTATGTGTGTGTGTGTGTGCACATTCACATGTGTATGAACATATGTGTATGCATGTATGTGTAGAGGCCAAGGTTGATTTCAAGACATTTGGATTGCTCTTCTACCTTCTTCTTTTTAAAATTATTTTAATTTTATTTTATGTATATAAGTGTTTTTGCCTGGTGCCCACAAAAGCCAAAAGAAGGTGTTGGGCCCTCTGGAATTGAAGTTACTGGCAGTTGTGAGCCTTCATGTGCATGCTGAGAGTTGAGCCCCAGTCCAGTTGAACCTCTGGAAAAGCAGCCAGTGCTCTGAGCAGCTGAGCCATTGCTCCAGGCTTTGCTGCCCTGAGCATCCTCTCAGCCAGCCAATGCTAACCTAACTTCCCAAACGTTTCTGTTTTTTTCCCAGTCAAAACGTCTTGAGTGGCAATGATCTTGCTGTGTAGGCATGAGAACTTGGCTTCAGAGCTCAGAAGCCACACCAAGTCAGTGTACTTGTAGTCCCTGCTCTCCTGCAGCAAGCACAGAGGTGTGCACAGGAGAATCCCAAGCCGCCTTCCTGCCAGCTAGCCTGGCTCACACTGCAGTGAAGGAGAGATCCTGTCTCAGATAAAGCGGAAGGTGAGAACTGACTTCTGAGGTTGTCGGACCTGCACTGGAGCAAAGACACACAAAGAGGGAGCCTTGGAGAGGTGTGTGTGTGTATGTGTGTGTGTGTGTGTGTGTGTGTGTGTGTGTGTGTGTGTGTGAGACTAGGGTTGACAAGATGGCTGAGCAGGTAGAGGCACTTGCTGCCAAGCCTGACAATCTGAGTTTGGTCCTCAGAACCCACACGGTGGAAGCAGAGAACTGACTCCTAGAAATTGTCCCGTGACCTCCATATACATATGTGCTGCACACATATACATAAAATAAATAGCTAGGCTGGGTGTGGTGGTGCTGACTGTTAACCCAAGCAGTACAGAAGCAGAGGCAGGCAATCTCTGTGAGTTCAAAGCCAGTCTAGTCTACACAGTGAGTTCCAGGTCTGTGGAGGCAAAGAAACAAAAATCCCACACAAAATAAACAAATAAATAAATGTTCAAGAGAGAGAGAGAGAGAGAGAGAGAGAAAGAAAGAAAGAAAGAAAGAAAGAAAGAAAGAAAGAAAGAAAGAAAGAAGCTACTTCAAGGCTTGGTGCCAGCACACTGTGGGTGGGAGTATAAGACTTTGTGGGTAAGGCATCCTGTCTTGGGGGAAACATCATCTTGATGCAAAAACTGTGGGGTATGTCAGTATTACCAGCTACTGGGGAGGAAAGGCAGAAGGATGGCCCAGAAGTTAGTTTGAACCCACTGTGAGATCTGTTGCTAAGAGGAGAGAAGAGAGAGAGAGAGAATAAAAGCACTCCTATGAGGCACATCTGATATTATTTCTGAAGTACATTGGGGTGGGAGGAATGGGGGGTGGGGGTGCGGGGGTTTGGGGGAGTGGGGGGAGGGAAAGGACTAGAGGGCATAAACACCAAGCCTAGAGCCCTGCTTCCTGGCTAAGCACAGTTTGACCTGACTTGCCCAGACAGTCCCCTTCTACCTGCAGGCCCCTGATGATCCCACCCACCTCTCAGCAAATGAAAGATCCTCTATCTGTCCTGTTCCCTCCCACCCTGCACTCACCGCTGTCAGGTGCTAACACACTGCAACTTGATCACTGATTTTAAGTGAGTTCTGGCGCGTACCAACAACCGTGCTCAGCACGCAATCAAGTCTTGGAGCGGTTCTTTCCTTTTTAAATTTTATATGTATGGGTGTTTTGTATCTCTGTGCACCAAGTGTGTGTGCCTGGTGGCTGCAGAGGTCTGAGGAGGGTGTCAGATCCTTTGGTGTTACAGACAGTTGTGAACCTTCACCATGTGGGTGCTGAGACCTGAATCCATCTGTGCTCTTAACACCTAAGCCATCTCTCCAGCCTCTTTCTTTCTTTCTTTTCTGGTTTTTTTTTTTTTTTTTGGAGGGGCTGGAGGGGGAGGGGGGCAGAAGTTGTTGTTGTTGTTTTGAGACAGGATCTCACCATTCACACCTGGAACTCACTATGTGAACCAGGCGGGCCTTGAACTCACAGAGACAACCTGCCCCTGAGAGAAGCCCTAGATTTGATTCTCAGCACTCATGGTCCCTGCTGCTAACAACCTCTGTAACTCCAAGGGTACTGCACTCATGCGGTACACATGCGCAGGAGAACAAAACAAACAAACAAACACCCCAAAACAGACACAAAGCAACTCTACATGTAAAATAAAATAAATAAATATTAAAAATAAATTGTATTTGTGGATAGATAGATGGCTCAGCAATTAAAAGTATCTGGCACTCTTGCAGGGGACCCCAGTTCGGTTCCCAGCACCCAGTTTGGATGGTTTCTAACCACCTGTAACTCCAGAGCCTGGGGTTACTGATGCACACACATACAAAATTAAAAATGAAATAAACTTTGAGAAAATCACATTGTTGTTATTATTATTGTTGTTGCTATTGTTGTTGTTGTTGTTGTTGTTATTATTATTATTGTTGTTATTGTGTGCAGACGCTTATACCACAGTACGTACAGAGGTGAGAGGACACCTTCCTGGAGTCACTTCTCTCCCTTTAATTTAAGGTGTGCTCTATCACCATGCTTACATGCCACATGTCCTTTTCCTTGAAATCAATTAATTAATTTTGTGTGCATAGGTGTTATGTCTGTATGCATGTCTATATGAAGGTGTTGGAACCCCTGGAGCTGGAGTTATAGACAGTTGTGAGCTGCCATATGGGTGCTGGGATTTGAACTCATGTTCTTTGGAAGAGCAGCCAGTGCTCCTAAGCTCTGAGCTATCTATCTAGCTCCACGCCAAATGTCTTTACCCTCTGAGCCGTCTGCCAGCCATCGAATCTGAAGCATTTCTAGCCTTTGTATTTCCTAGAGCTGGTTTGGGATAAGCTTGCTTCTTCTCTCACCCCCAGATAAGGATTTTTTCTGACACTAATATTTTGCTTTGCTGTTTATCAAAAACAGGGGTTGTCTGTGTAGCCTCGGTTGTCCTGAAACTCGCTCTGTAGATCAGGATGGGCTCCTCAGAGATCTGCCTGCCTCTGTCTCCTGAGCACTGTAATACCTTCTCGGCTGTAACACTATTGTTTTTTTAATTTTTTTTTTTTTTCTGGAGCTGAGGTCTGAACGCAGGGCCTGGGGTTCGCTAGATAAGCATTCTACCACTGAGCTAAATCCCAACCCTGACATTGTTGTTTAACTTTTTCTCTAAGTAGTATTAGGCAGTCTGGACAGTTTTCTGTTTGCCTTGAGGAACACCTATTGCGTGTATGCTTAAATTTTGTTTTGTTTTATTACTATTAATTATTAGTACTGGTAGTGATGGAAGCATACCAAGCAAGACCTCTATTATTGAACTATATCTATCGTCCTCCATGGTGGTTTTTCTAAAAATTATTAATTTTAAAAAATGTGTATTGGAGCCGGGCGATGGTGGCACACGCCTTTAATCCCAGCACTTGTGAGGCAGAGGCAGGCAGATCTCTGAGTTCGAGGCCAGCCTGGTCTACAAAGTTAGTTCAGGACACCCAAGGCTCCCTGTCTCGGGGGAAAAAAATGTGTATTGGTGCTTTGCCTGCATACATGTGGTGACATATGTTCCTGGTACCTGCCAGAGGCCAAAAGGGCGCTTGGATTCTATAAAACTCGAGTTGCAGACAGTTGTGAGACACCACTCCCGTGTTTTCTGGAAGAGCAGTCAGTGATCTTAAGCACTGAGCCATCTCTCCAATCCCTTCCATTGTGGATTTGTTTTTTTATTTTGGGTTTTTTTTCTTTGTTTGTTTTTCTTTTCTTTTCTTTCTCTGTGTAGCCTTAGCTGTCCTGGACTTGCTTTGTAGACCAGGCTGGCCTTGAATTCATAGTGATCCACCTGCCTCTGCCTCCGGAGTGCTGGGATTAAAGGCGTGCGCCACCACCCCCGGCGGTTCATGCCCGGTGGCTCACAACCATCTATAATGAGATCTGATGCCCTCTTCTGGTGTGCAGGTATACATACGGGCAGAGCACTGTATACATAATAAATAAGTCTTAAAAAAAAAAAAAAAGGAGAAGAAGAAGAGAAGGAGGAGAAGAAATCATACTGAACCGAGTTGAAGAGATGGTTCAGTGGTTAAAAGCATTACTTGCAGCTGGGCTTGATGGTGCAGACCTTTAATCCCAGCAACTCTGTAGGCAGAGGCAGAAGCAGGTGGAGCTCTGTGAGTTCGAGGCCAGTCTGGTCTACAAAGTGAGTCCAGGACAGCCAGAGCTGTTACACAGAGAAAACCTGTCTCAAAAACAAAACAAAACAAAAAACCCAACCAACCAAAAAGACATCCTTCCCTTCCAACACACAGCTTCTTTCTCTCGGCCTGAGATGCTCTTCCACCTCCTTGCACCTGTCCGCCTCCTACTCACTTCTCCTGCTGCTCCTTCCCAGGCCAAAGGTCAGAGGTCACATCCCTGCCACTCCTGCCCTGGCTGGCTTTGAGCACTTTCTTGGCGCCTGCAGTCTTCTTTCTGTCTCAGCATCCCGAGGCTGTGGCTGCCAGCATCAGTTGGCTGGCTGGTTGGCTTCCTCTCTGGAAAAAAGAGCTTGCGGTCTTCATTTCTGTACCCTCAGGGCCTAAGCCCAGTGCCTGGCACCCTACGCGTTTGCTGAATGAGATACAGCTAGATGCTTCCTCTGGATTTCTTCCAAACTTTTTGATGAGTAGCCATTCATAAAGCGGTTGCCATGGTTTCTCTCTCCCTCATTCTCCACAGCCGGGGGACTAGAAGAGCCAGCGGACTGGTGAATCCGTGAATAGCCCTAGAAGACCTGGGGGCAGGTATCACACCTATGCATATTGGGTAGTAAGACTCTTGGGTCTCCACACCTTTTGTGTTTTTGTTTACTTGTTGGAGACAGGTCTCCCAATACCTAAGCTGAAATCAAAAGACTGACCCAGCTGGCCTTCACAGCTTTGAAGCCCTGGGCACTATGGGGCTGTGCCATCTAGACCTTCACCCTTGGGCTGGCCTCACTGAGCTCCCTGGAGTTTGGGAAGACAAAGAGCTGCATTCTATGGTAATTTCCTCCTCACTACACGCTGGGCTACCGAATTCTTTGCGCCCTGGAGTGCCTTTTGTTAGTTTGGCTAGTTAACTAAATAAGCCTAGGCTGCTGGACCCCAGGCTCTCAGGTTGGGCTTTGTGCTGTGCTAGACCCTCTATTGTTGTTGGCTCCCTTACAGCCCAAACTTAACAACAGTGCCCCAGCCAACACTCCAGCACAATGGAGAGAAAGAACAAAGCCACAGTGAAAAGAAAACCTAGAAGTCAAGCCCAGAAACCTTTGGTTTGGGGAGCCCGCACTTCCTGTCCGGGCCTCCCTGTTTAAAATGTACCCTTTTAAACAAGGCATGCTGGAGAGCCAAAGGAAGTGACATCAATAATTGTGATAAGTCAACAGCATGAGTATGGGTCCCTTGGGGCTCTTCTGCAGGCTCCCAGTGAAGGCCTCCAGGAGTGGCCCCCACTCTTCCCGTGTAGTCCACTCCAAGGTTACTCTCCCATCTCTCCTGGGAGTTGTAGACGGTATACAAGACCTTCCCACCTAGGGCAGCTGTCCGTCTAAATGAAGAGATAAATCATGGCAAGAGTATTGTGGATGGATTGTGTGTATGTGTGGGTGGGCGGGGGCTGCAGAAGCCTGTGGTGGGGTGCCTTGAGGGGAGTTGGTCAGCTCCTTGGAGAGCTGAAGAAGCAGACATAAATTAAGAGGTAAAGATGTCTGTAGTGGCCAGACAAGGTGGCCCACACCAGTAATCCCAGCACTCAGGAGGCAGAGGCAGGTGGAGCTCTGTGAGTTCGAGGCCAGCCTGGTCTACAAGTTGAGTCCAGGACAGTGAGGATTACACAGAGAAACCCTGTCTCAGAAAAAAAGAAAAGGGGGGAGGGCGTGGCTAGAGAGATGGCTCAAAGGTTAAGAGCTCTGTCTGCTCTTTCAGAGGTCATGAGTTCAATTCCCAGGAACCACATGGTGGCTCACAACCATCTATAATGAGATCTGGTGACCTCTTCTGGCCTGCAGGTGTACATGCAGGCAGAACACCATATACATAACAAACAAACAAATAAATAAATAAATATTTTTTAAAAAGAAAGAAAGAAAGGGGGGGGGGCAAATGCCTGTAGTGAATAGCAGAGAATTCTAGTCAGAAAGAAGAGAGGGTAAGCTGGTTTCTTTGTTTTCTGGTCCAATCCTCTGTAGATCCTAGTCCCCAGTAGTCCTCAATTCAGAAGAACCTACAGGACACTCATCAGCCACCTTGTTCAGAGGAGTGTGTCCCTCTCTGGCTTTAGGAAACCAGGTTGAGTAAGAGAAGGCCAGAAAGAATATAGCACATTTCTTTCTGTGAATGTAAGGCTCAGGACTTTGGCTTATTGTTGTTATTTTTTGAAGATTTTTTTAAGTTGGAAAAATAAAAATAAATAAATAAAAACAATAAATAAATTGCCCCATCAGTGGTGGCACACAACTTTAACCCCAGCATTTGGGGGGCAAAGACAGGTGGATTATTGTGAGTTGGAGGTCAGCCTGGTCTACAGAGTGAGTTCCAGGACAGCCAAGGCTACACAAAGAATCCGTATCTTGAAAAACCAAAACAATGACCGGGCATGGTGGTGCACACCTTTAAACCCAACACTTAGGAGGCAGAAGCAAGTGGTATCTCTGAGTTCGGAGGCTAGCCTGGTCTACAAAGTGAGTAGTGAGTCTAGGACTAGGAAAGAAAGAAAGAAAGAAAGAAAGAAAGAAAGAAAGAAAGAAAGAAAGAAAGACCAAAACAACAACAACAATAATAATAGCTAAATTTTTAACTATATGTATGCATGTGCCTGTGTGTTTCTCACAAATGTTGAGCCAAGACCCTGAGGATGTTAACTCAACAGTAGAAGGAACACCTAGCATGACCTGACTCCAATCCCACTAGCATCACGTATGCACTCACGGACTAGTTGAGCCCATGCCAGGTATTGTGCCTAAGGGACAACCCAGTCATTTCATTTAATCTACACAACAATTTATGGGTAGGTATTGTCAGTCCTGATTTACCGAAGACATTTAGTGAAGGCAGGCCCGGCCCAGATCTCACAGCTGATTGGTGAGGAAGCAGGCTAGCTGATACTGTGAATTCTCAAAATTCCACCACTTAACCACAATGCTATGTGCTGTCAGCAAAAACTCGACTCGGCTTATTCACAGCTCACCACCACAGAAGGGCTGACTCAGTCATGAGGTGTGGGGGTTGGGGGGGGGATGGAGGGTGGGGGGGTACGGGGGGGGTGTCCTGAGATCCCAGGTCTCAGGGGGGTGGGAGGAGGGTTGGAGGCAGAAGGAGTATCAGTAACCCTGCAGTCAACAGACCTACCCAGCTGGCCGCCTTCTCAGGGTGGAACCCTTCACAGCTCAAAGGATCCAGCCCTGTGATGTCATACCACTGGGCAGGGATTGGTGATGCTCAGCTGATGTCAGGGAGGCTGTGGATCCACTCCACCGGGAAGTTGGGCAGGGATTGGTGACGCTCAGCTGACGTCAGGGAGGCTGTGGATCCACTCCACCGGGAAGTACTGTGGTGTGGCTGCCTCTTATCAGGGAGTGTAATTGCAGGTCCTTAGGAAGCCTCTTCCCGGCAAGACAGAGAATATCTACCGGCTCTGGGATTTGAACTCATGGATGATCTGGGAGACCTGTGTATCTCTAGACAAGCCATTTGTCTTCTCTAGAACCTCTCTAGGGGTCAGCCTCCTACCTCCAACAAAACCAAGGGGTTGGAGGATCATTTTCCAAATGCCGGTTCTGGAGTCCTAGGGGGGACAGGGGACCCCCTTGTCCCTGTCCTGGCTTAGTGGTGCCTTCTTCATCTCCACTCCCCATCTATTGCCTGGTAGCTGCAACGCAAGAACGTGACTCACCCTGCTCTCAGCGCCCAGTTTCAGCCTCACCCCACCCCTGCCCTGGGCCTTCCATTTGCTGTTTACTCAGGGAGGGAGGCATAAGTGTGGCTGGTCACCTAACCCCAGAGGGGAGAGATATGAGACTCCAGGATTGGGACCTAGGACTCTGCTGGCCCTACTGCCACAGGTGACGCAGAGTCCTGATAGGGTAGTGTTCCTAGCAAGGTAAAGGCAGTGGGGAGAAAAAGACTCCAAGTGGGCCCCACCAAGTCACCTAGCACCTGAGTCCGTAATAGTTGTAGTTTCTAATCTACCCATCACCCCCTCCACACACACACACACACCCCTAGCCTTCCCCGATCACTGGTGGTTTCAGTCCCCACCCACAACTACACTGCCAGCATTGTTGGTGGATCAGCCCTGCCCCACCCTCAGCCTGAGGACACCTGGCAGAGGTAAGGACACCCTGAAAGTGGCAGAGGCCAGCAAGGCTACTGCTCACTCTGAGGAGGTGTGCCTGGCTAGGCTAGGCCAGGACACTCCCTGTGTTGAGGACTGATATCAGGGAGTAAGAGGTGATCGGACCAGGCACTAATACCCTTGTGTTGGGGCTCAGAACACGAGACCCCAAAGTATGGTATCTTAGCATGCTGCTTCTAGTTTTAGGGCTCCTAACCCTTTGTTCTCCCAAACCCAGTGGAAAATCTTCCCCAAGATAGATCACAGGAACTAGGAGCCCTCTCCCTGAAAGTCATATAAAGTAAGCCTATTTCTCAGGCAGGTGCGGTGGCGCACGCCTGTAATCCCAGCACTCGGAGAGGCAGAGGCAGGCGGATCTCTGTGAGTTCGAGGCCAGCCTGGTCTACAAAGTGAGTCCAGACTACACAGAGAAACCCTGGGGGTCGAGGTGGGGAGGTGATCTCTTCTCCTTTCTCCCCTTGAAACCTTTGTTCCAAGAAATCCTGCTCCTAGGAAGAAGGTAGGCGGCTATAGCCACCCCAGGAGGAATCTAAGTGGCTCTGAATGGACAGGCTTTGCTGGGTCCCCCCAGTCTAATTCCATCACTTCAGTGTCCAGATGCATCTTGCTCTGGCTGCCTGCTCTTCCCCGAGCCTCAAGCAGAGAGAGTGTCCTCTTTGGGTCTCTGAAGGTTCTAGGTTATGTGAGGCATTACCTGGACGCACGTGCTACGCTTTGCTCTTGCTGACCTGCTTTGCTGGCTCTCACCCAGGGAGAGGCGAGAAGCGTCACACCTTTCTCCCACTAAGGCTGCTTCAGATTGGGATGGAGAAGGGCTGGGTGGAGGTGGAGGTGGGGGTGACTTCTTTGGAGGACAAGACAGTGGTGACAGATACTGGACTGTGAGTCTGGAAACTTGGCTCTGAGCTGTGGCTTGGCTACCATTTCCCTCTGTGACCGGAAATATGCCCATTGGCACATCTTGGTGCCAGTGTATAGCCATCTCTACAGTGCAGGGGCTCAGTTAGTAAGTCAAGGCTCCTTCCAGGGCCCAACGTTCTAATGTTTTCTTCACCCATTCCTTCATCTCTTCTAGGGAGGGGAAGAGAGACCCAGTTGGGTCATGGAGTAACTAGGGGGAGGGTTCTTAAACAACCAGGAGCTCTACTCCAGATACCTACGGGGACCTGCCCCTCCCCAGGCCCAGGCTCCAGACCACACAGCAGATAACACAAGCAAGCAGGTGGAAAATTCCCTCTGGCTCCCTGCCCAGGCGCTCTGGATTACAACTGTGCCAGCATAGCCAAGCAAGAGCTGGGAGTCTGGGGTACCAAGCAATAGCCTAGCATCAAGGCCTCTGTAGCTCAACTGCCTCTACGGTCCAGCCACATAAACTGTATTCTGCTCAGGTGGACAGACAGAAGGAGAAGGAGGTGGGGGGAGTGCACGGCAGTTTGTTAAAGTCTGTGTGCATCTCAGAAGTCGGTTCCCCAAGCCAAAACCATCATTGTGTGCTTTTTCTTCCTGGTACCCTGGTCCAGGGGTCCCAGAGACTCTAATGGAGGACTGGAGGCTGTAGCATTTCAGAGGACATGCATAAAGAAAGTTTTGGCAAGTGCTGCAGGGACCAATGTCCCTGCGTATGTTCCCTGAGTTCTGTGACCTTGGGCCAAGCTAGGCTGGTCCCCTTTAGTTCTTGACTTGCCCATCAAAACACGCGGACAACCGTCTGTCCCTGTCCTCCTGAAGGGCGTGATGCCACACCCATACAGGAAAGTAAATAATTATTGCACATGTGACTACAGGCTGGGAGGCAAAACAAGTGCCATGCCTACAAGCCCAAGCATCTAGGGTCTGAAGAGCCAGGGCAGGGTTCATTGCACCTGACTTTTTTCTGCTCTCTGTTCAGACTCCGAAGATCTCTGAGTTTCCACGGCAACACCTCCTGCCCATCGCTATGGAGGATCTGGAATTCATTTCTAAACTGTTTATCCACAAATACTTTAATGCTGCCAGTCATTTCGGGCGGGTCATCCAGAACTAAGGAAACCCCTTTCTGCTAGCCCCTCAAGTCACTCCTCCAGAGCATGTTTTTTGGTTTTTGGTTTTTGGTTTTTTTTCTGTCACTTGAGGTCCAAGGAGCCAGAGTGTGATAAGATCGAGGTGAAAACCGCCACACAATGCTGGGAAAGCTACTCAAAGGGCACGTCCCACTGACCTGGAGTCAGCAGCCCATAAGCGTCATTGCTAATGCAGAGAACATTGTCCGTCTGGGTTGGCAGGCAGGCAGAAGGCCCTAAAGATAAGGCAGGGCATGAACCCATACTCCATGACAGCCCATTAGCTCCGCTCCAGGAACCCAACCGCCGTGACTCACCCACAGCCAATCAGGAGGCCCGACCAGTTACCGCTTTCAGCCAGACACACCTGTAACCTGCTAGCCATCTGTTGGGCCACACCCTTGCCCCAGCCATTCTAGAAAGAAATAAAGATGTATACAGCTGCCTGTGTGGAGCTCCGTAACACTAAGACAGAAGGAGTCGCACGCTGGTACATAATGATTCTAGACGGATACAGACACATAGGTACGCACCTGCATAGCTGAAAACATGCCACTTCCAGCCCCGTTCTCTTCCCCGCCTCTGCCAAGGTCATCATCGTCTCCATTTTCCACCTCCTAGGTCAGAAATGGGTAGGAGAGATAAAGCCTTTGATGCTGCCCTTGATGTAGAGATCTCGTCCACATTCAGCAGTAGCTTTTTGTTGTTGTTGTTGTTGTTGTTCGAGACAGGGTTTCTCTGTGTAGCCCTGCCTGTCCTGGACTCCCTTTTTAGACCAGGCTGGCCTCGAACTCACAAAGATCTGTCTACCTCTGCCTCCCGAGTGTTGGGATTAAAGGCACGTGCCACCACTCCCAGCACAGCAATAGCTTTTTGTTTGTTTGTTTGTTTGTTTGTTGAGACAGGGTTTCTCTGTGTAGCCTTGGCTGGCCTGGACTTACTTTGTAGACCAGGCTGGCCTCGAACTCACAAAGATCCACCTGCCTCTGCCTCCTGAGCGCTGAGATTAAAGGTGTGCGCCATCATGCCTGGCTCAGCAATAGCTTTTTGTGAATTATTATGTCAGCAGTGCTCCAGCCGCTTCTCCTTAAAATGTCCTATCATTCCCTATCAATAGACACAACAAAGCAAACAACAGCGCCTACGGTCATCCTCCGTAGAGGTTGCTTTGGGAACACTGGGTTGGAAAGGCACTGAGAGCTCTCCTAAGCAGAGCCCGCTGTGGCAGACTGGGGCTCAGACTCAGAGAGATGGGGTTCTCTGTGCTGAGGCAGGATCTTCCCAGTGTTATTAGCCAGGTTCTCTTGCCAAAGTTCCAGGAGATGGTCGAACATCGGCTGCTGCTCGGCATGGCGGCGCCCAGCCTTAAGCCTCAGCACTCAGGGACGCAGACGTGGCTGGATCTCTGTCAGTCTGAGGTCAGCCAGGGCTACATAGTGAGATCTTGTCTCAAAACAACAAAATATTGGCTCCTGCTTCTTTCTGGAGGCCCTCCGGGGTGGGTGACCCCTGCTGCTACTGATAGACCATGCATGACCAGAGGAAGGCCTGGGAAAGAGGTCATTGAACTGTGTTTGTCTTGACCTCTCCTCCTCCCTGCCTCAGACCTGCACGTCCAACTGAGAAGATATGTTAGGTCAAAGGCGCTGGCGCTCAGTGCTGTGTTACACAGGGCCCTCAAGCTTCCTGGGACTGAACCCTGGGCCTTGACAGAAGCCTGCGTCATCCTTCTGCAGGGCCCTGCAAGAGACCAAACTATAAGTGTCCATGATGTACACACTTGTTTTGTTTTGTTTTTGATTTTCAAGACAAGGTTTCACTGTGTAGTCTCGGCTGTCCTGGATTTGCTTTGTAGACCAGACTGGCCTCGAACTCACAACAATCTTCCTGCGTCTGCCTCCCGAGTGCTGGGATTAAAGGCGTGCGCCACCACGCCCGGCTATGCACACACTTTAAATAATATATATCTTCATTGTATATTGACTAACTGATAGTGTTAGGATGAGATTCAGAGGGTTGTAAAGTGTTCTATCGCTGAGCCGACATCCTCAGCCTGAACTTCATACTTTGTGTCAAACACCGGAGGCAGGAGGATGGAGTGGGGGGACGGGTGGTGGTGGTGAAGGGAGGGCATCTGCCCCAGCAGTTTGTTCTCCTGAGGGTAGGCATGGCGGCTTTAGAAAAGGCTCCTTCCACTGTCTCCCAACATCACAAACCCCAATCCAAGGCCACAGGTGAGTCCTGCAGACCCACAGGATTTTGGTGCTCGATTAGGTGGAAGGATCCAGATGAAGCGCATAGTCTGGGGTGAAACAGTCCAAGGCATTAACCTGGTGTGGTTAGGGCCCAGAACCCACGGGGTAGAGTCAGGGAAGATTTCTCCTCTCTTAGGCAGCTGGACAGAAGGCAGTGGTGGAAGAAGTTTTGTCTGTGGCTAGAGATCGGTCTATCCCGTCTGTAGGTCAAGTTTGTCTGCAGATCTTGGGCAGCCAATCTAACCCTGCCTATTCTAGGGAATAGAAGCTGGGCTGTGATTCAAAGGCGTGGCAGGACAGGAGAACTGGGGGTGGATCGCTGTGTCTAACTTTAGACTCTTTTGCATGCTGGGAATTTCCTCTGTGTTTCCCACAAGAAGGTGTGACCAGGGACCTTTGCACCCCCCCACTTTGGAGTGCAACCTGAGTCAGAGCCACATTGCTAGCCTGGCCTACTGGGAGTTCTCTGGGCTCTTGTCTGGTCAGGTGCATGTGGGGAGCACCAAGGCGCAGGGGGTTCAAGCAGTGTTCTTAGAATGATTGGGGAGATGAAACAGGTGTAATGTTTGGGGGGCCGGGGGGAGAGAGAGATCCTAGGGAGAGAAGAGGGGACCTGATGTGACATTGGCTGGTCATAGAGGCAGATATACTTGTAATCTCAGCATGGAGGAGGCTCAGACAGGAGGATCTGGAGTTCAGGACCAGCCTGGGCTACTAAATAGACCTACAAGATCTTAGCTTATAACCTTGGTGGGATGGGGAGAACCCCACTTTGTAAACTTTATGTCAAGAATGTGCCATAACACTTACGTTACATAATTTAGCTGTCCAGAGCAATGTGATGAAGGTACATATTTTTGTCCACATTTATAGGTTAAAATCATGAGATTCAGGCCATGTATGATGTCGTATGCTTTTAATTCTAGTACTCAGGAGACAGAAACGAGGCAAATTTCTGTGTTTGAGTCCAGCTTGCCTACGTATCAGATTCTAGGCCAGAGGTCTGCCTGCCCTCGGCTTCCCAAGTGCTGGGATTGAAGGGTGTGTCATCAGCCACTGGCGCGGCTCACACCTTTAATCCCAGCAGAGGCAGGCAGATTTCTGAGTTGGAGGCCAGCCCAGTCTACAGAGTGAGTTCCAGGACGGCCAGGGCTGCACAGAGAAACCCTGCTTTGAAAAACAAAACAAAAGTTGGGCCTAGTGGCACACAGCTGTAATCCCAGCACCCTAGGAGTCAGGGGGCATCTCTGTGAGTTCGAGGCTAGCCTGGTCTAGGACAGCCACACAGAGAAACCCTGTCTCAAAAAGCCAAAAAATAACAACAACAACAAAAACCAAAAAAGGAAAAAAAAAAAGAAAGAAAGAAAAGAAAAACAAACAAAAACAAAGAAGATAAAAGAGAAAAACAAAAACAAAAACAGAGAGAGAGAGAGAGAGAGAGAGAGAGAGAGAGAGAGAGAGAGAGAGAATTTCAGGAGTGATGACTTACCTAGGCTGCACACATAGGAAACCAGGAATTTGTATTTTTATGGCTCTGATCACATGCTGTGCTCAGAATGACCTATCAATGCAGAGCAGAGGAGGGTGGACTCAGCTTGGGAGGACTCCGGAGTGGAAGTCCATCTTTGCATCAGCTCTCACCGTCCTGGGCCCAGGTTGGCCAGGTTGACCAGATGCTGCCAGCAAAGGCCTAACCCCTCCTCCTTTGGCTCTGAGCTGCATTCTTTTGTGCTGAGAAGCTGGGGTTGGCAACTCAGGAAGGGACATCAGAGCAAGAAAGCAGAAAGGACACAGCCAGGGCACCACCTGGCAATGGGTAATCTGCTTATCCCACCCAGTCCTGTTGCCTGTGGCTGAGTGGTGTTGGCTGAAGAGGACAACATCACAAGGGCCTGGGAGCAAAGGGCTTAAGGGGCTGGCCAGCTGACTCTGAGGTCTGGAGCTTGCTTCATTCATCTCGGTTATGATTTAACACCGAAAGTGTGGCAGCTTTCCACACCTCCCAGCTGCTGCCACAGTCTGAGACTTGACTTTCCACTGAAGCTTTGTGTGTGTGTGTGTGTGTGTGTGTGTGCTGTTTTGTTTTGTTGAGACAAGGCCTGTAGTCTGGCTAGTTTGGAACTCACAACATAGAGTAATCTTTCCTGAACTTAGATACTTCTATCTCTGCCTCCCAAGGATTATAGCCTGTGGCAGTATTTGAAAGGATTACACGGATCAGGAGGTATGGTCTTGTTGGAGCGGCTTCGGCCTTGTTGAAGTGGGTATGGCTTCATTGGAGGAAGTGTGCCACTGGGGGTGGGCTTTGAGATTTCAAAAGCCCAAGCCAAGCCTAGCGTTTTGCTTCTCCTGCTGCCTATGGATCTGGATGGAGAATTCTCATCTGCTTCTCATGCTGCTACGATAAGAGTGGACAAAAGCTCTGCAACTATAAGCAAGCCTCAGTCAAATGCCTTCTTTTATAAAAGTTGCTGTGGTCATGGTGTCTCTTCACAGCAATAGAGCCTAAGGATATAGGAAAATGACATGACACTGGGTTTTTCTTGTTTTTATTTGTAATTTATATTTCATGTGCATTGATGCTTTGTCTGCATGTCAGATCCTTTGGAACTGGAGTTACAGACAGTTGTGAGCTGCCATTTGGGTACTGGGAATTGAACCCAGGTCCTCTGGAAGAGTAGACAGTGCTCTTAACCACTGAACCATCTCTCTAGCTCCTGTTATTATTTTTTAATATATATTAAATTATATATATATATATATAATGTCTCATGTAGCCCAGGCTGGCTTGGCACTTGGCATATATCTGAGGATGACTTTGACCTTTGGTCATCTTGCATCCACCCACTAAGTGCTGGCATTATGGATCTAGCCTTCACAGGACCCTTGGAGTGGCCTGAGTTTAAGAACCCCATACAGGGGCAGGGGGTGGAGGTGCACACCTTTTATCCCAGCACCCTGGGAGGCACCCTGGGAGGCAGAGGAAGCCAGATTTCTGAGTTCAAGGCCAGCCTGGTCTATAGAGTGAATTCCAGGACAGCCAAGGATAGACTGAGAAACTCTGTCTCAAAAAATAAAACAAAACAAAACAAACAAACAAAGAACAAAAAAAAATTATTAATTATGTATATAGCGCTAGGCATGGTGGCACATGCCTTTAATCCCAGCTCTTGGGAGGCAGAGATAGGCGGATCGCTGTGAGTTCAAGGCCAGTCTGGTCTACAAAGTGAGTCCAAGACAGTCAAGGCTACACAGAGAAACCTTGTCTTGAAAAACCTAAGAAACAAAAACAAAAAAACAAACAAAAAATTAATTATGTATAGTGTTGTTTCTGTCTGCATGTACACCTGCAGGCCAGAAGAGGGCACCAGGTCTCATTATAGATGGTTGTGAGCCACCATGTGGTGGCTGGTTATTGAACTCATGACCTTTGGAAGAGCAGTCAGTGCTCTTAACCTCTGAGTCACCTCTCCAGCCTGCACCTTTATCTTATAAGCCACCTTGAGAGTCCTCTGAAACATTCTAAGTATCTACTGAATGCCAGGCACTGAGGACCCAGATGGAGGACATAAGCCCTGCTGAGCAGATGCTCAGTGATTCCACTGTCTTAACCAGTGTACCCTCCCTCAGTGCCCTACCCAGGGCTCTGCAGAGGAGACCCTTGCATAATGAGAACACCTTAAATAGTGGATTTTGAACTCCGGTTTGCCTCAGAACATCAGAATCTCCTGGTTGGCCATTGACCCCACCCTTGCAATGTAGTACTACAGGGGCAGAGTGAGGTTTGGAAATGCACATTGAATGCAAATTGCCAGGCGTTTCTGTCCCTTCATACTTTGATAAGTACTGGCTTTCATCCTTAGAAGGCTTATCATTTAAAGTTTTATTTAATTTGGCCAGGAATGGTGGGTGGCGAAGGCCTTTAATCGGAGCATTTGGGAGGCAGAGGCAGGTAGATCTCTGTGAGTTTGAGGTCAGCCTGGTCTACAGAGGAAGTTTCAGTACAGCCAAGGCTCAAACCCTCCCTCAAAATACCTCTGCCCCCAAACAAGTTCACTTAATTTCATGTAGAGGGATTTTAATCCAGCAACATAGCTACTCTGGTTAGAGTACAGACACACCCTTAACACATGCCTTAAATCCCTCTGGCTGGAATATAGACACACCCTTAGTACACATCTTTAATCCCTCTGGCTGGAATACAGACACCTTTAGTACACACCTTTAATCCCAAACAATGAAGGTAAAGTTAGTGTGTGGTGGCGCAGGCCTTTAATCTCAGCATTTGGGAGGCAGAGGCAGAAGCAGGTGGATTCCTGTGAGTTTGAGGCCAGCCTGGTCTACAAAGAGAGTCCATGATAGCTAAGGCTACACAGAAAAACCCTGAATCCAAAAAGAAAAAAAAAGTGATGTCTAATTGAGAGGCAGGCAGACAAAGACAAATCAGAGAAAGATTGGACAGAATAGGATATGCCCAACTCTTATGAGAAGAGAGAAGGAAAAAAAAAAAGCTGATTTAAAAGTGAGCAGTTGGGGCTGGAGAGATGGCTCAGAGGTTAATTAAGAGCACTGTCTGCTCTTCCAGGGGTCCTGAGTTCAATTCCTAGCAACCACATGGTGGCTCACAACCATCTGTAATGAGATATGGTATTCTCTTCTGATGTGCAGGTGTATATGGAGGCAGAACACTGTACATGTAACAAAACAAATAAATATTAAAAAATAAAAAAAAAAAAAAAGTGAGCAGCCAGCTGGGTGGTGGTGGCATTTGCCTTTAATCCCAGCATTTGGGAGGCGGAGGCAGGTGGATTTCTGTGAGTTTGAGACCAGTCTGGTCTACAGAGGGTGTCCAGGACAGCCAAGGCTACACAGAGAGACCCTGTCTTGAAAAACCAAAAACCAAAAACCAAAACAAAAAAAAAAGTGAGTAGCTAGAGCAGTTTTACCAGGTCAGTTTTACAGAGATAGGTTGTAGAGAGAACAAGCTAGACCCAGAAAAAGACAGAACAAGCCAGAGAATGAAAAGAAGCCAGAAGATTAGAATACACTCCCAAAGTTGGTATGAGGTCAAGCAATTCAGCCAAAAGCTGAGACAAGCCAGTTTGAATCAGTCATTGTGGAGAAGAGCAAGAACAGCTGAGCTGAACCAGCCAGTCATAGTTCAGAAGGAGATAGAGAGAAAGTGACCTTATTATTTTTTTTTTAAGATTTATTTATTATGTATACAGTGTTTTGCTTGCTTGTACCCCTGAAGGCCATAAGAGGGCACCAGATCACATTATAGATGGTTGTGAGCCACCATGTGGTTGCTGGGAATTGAACTCATGACTTCTGGAACAGCAGTCAGTGTTCTTAACAGCTGAGCCATCTCTCTAGCCCGAGAGTGACCTTATTTATCAGTAAGTCTCTGAGCTGAAAGCATGGTAGGCCTAGATTAGACTGCATAGAGGATAGAAGCTTCCAGGACTAGGCTCAGGTTAGAAAACGGAGGCAGTAAGCCTCCAAGACAACAATTTCTCTATGTAGACCAGGCTGGCCTCGAACTCACAGACATCTGCCTGCTCCTGGCTTGTTACTTTTACAGTTTTCTTTCCTTCCTTCTTTCCTTCCTTTCTTTTTATTTTTTATTTTATTAATTAATTAATTTATTTTTGAGACAGGGTTCTCTGTGTAGCCTTGGCTGTCCTGGACTTGCTTTGTAGACCATGTTACCCTTAAATTCATGGAGATCTGCCTGCCTCTGCCTCCTGAGTGCTGGGATTACAAGCGTGTGTCACCACACTCAGCACTTTTACAATTTTGAGCAATCTTTTTGCATTTATTTTTTTGGCAAGCTGGACACTTAGAGCCTAGGGCTTTGTACACTCTAGGCAAATTACTTTCTCTTTGAGCCACACCCCAGCATGAGGGCTTGTCATTATATATATAAAAGGCCACACAACGACCACATCTTACTGTGACAGCATTTTTAAAAAGATTTATTTATTTATCTATCTATTTATTTATGTACTTTATATACTTAAGTGCTCTGTCTTCATGACTACCAGAAGAGGGCATCTGATCACATTACAGATGGTTGTGAGCCACCATGTGGTTGTTGGGAATTGAACTCGGGACCTCTGGAAGAGCAGCCAGTGCTCTTAACCGCTCAGCCATCTCTCCAGCCCCCATGTGACAGCATCTTGTGTGACTTCAGAGCCAGGATGGCAACTCTACTTCTTTTCAAAGACTGTGTGAAAGCTGGGGAAGTCCCATGAACTTTTGCTTCCCTGTCCTTTTTCTCCATGCATTTCATCACAGTTTAATGTATTGTTGGGAATTAGTTTTTCGGTGGCTGTATCCTTCATAAGAAGGTGAACCCCTCTCTCTCTCTCTCCATCTCTTTCTTTTTAAATTTTTATTTATTATTTTTAATTATTTGTATGTCTATGTGTGAATTTGTGCTTGTGCATGTGAGTGCAGTGCCCTTAAAGTCCAGAAGAGGGTGCTGGATCTCCTGGAGCTGGAGTTACAGATGGTTGTAAGTCATCTGGTGTAGGTGCAGGGAAGTGAACTTTGGTCCACTCAGACCCTCTGCACAGAAACAGGTGTCCTTAATCACTGAGGCACCTCTCCAACCTTCCCCTTTATTTTTCTTCTTCAGTCCCTATATGTACGTTGGGTCCCTATATGTATTTTGGGTTCCTATATGTACCTTGGGTCCCTATATGTACCTAGGCTGGGTGGAGATTTGCTATGCGGTCCAAGCTGCCTCTTGGGGTAATTCTCCCATTTCTGGCATGTACCATCACACCCAGCTCAAAGCTCAAAGGAGAATTTCACTCTTTCTTTAAGCTGCTAGAACAAAGCCTAACACACAGTAGGTACTCAACAAATATTTGTAAAATTAACAACGTATTCAACTTTTTAGCTTTTTTTAAAAATTTATTTATTTGTCTTCTTGTCTTCTTGTAACAGGATCAATAGCTATCTGTTTCCTTCTGCTTTGATCTGCAACGCTATTAAACGAAGATAATAAACAAGTACTCAGCCGGGCGTGGTGGCGCGCGCCTTTAATCCCAGCACTCGGGAGCCAGAGGCAGGCGGATCGCTGTGAGTTCAAGGCCAGCCTGGTCTACAAAGCGAGTCCAGGACAGCCAAGGCTACACAGAGAGACCCTGTCTGGAAAAACAAAAAACAAAACAAAAAATAAAATAAAATAAAAATAAATAATAATAACAACAATAAAAATAATAAAAATAAACAAGTACTCTACGTCACAAGGCTGCTGAGGGAAGAAGTGAATTCGTTCTTGCTAGTGACTAACATTTTTAAAAAATGAGTCGGACACTGTCTCCCTCTCCCCCATCCGCCCTCCCCTCCTCACCCCCCCCACCCACCCCCACCCCCCCCACCCCCCCACCCCGCTTCCCCCTCGCCCCATTCACACTGATTTGCTCAGGAGCCTGTTGCTACCCCACAAGCCGAAGCACAGAGGTTAAGTGCTTGGGCAAAGTCACCGCTACTTAAGCGGCCTGCAGCCTTGCACGGTTTGTTCAGTGAAATGTGGGCTTGGGTTATTTTCCTCGGTGAGGAGCCCTCACCTATTTTGTTGTCAAGGACAATTCCAGCCTCTTTCTCCCTCCCTCCCTTCCACCTGAGTACCATGTCTTTAGCCACCAGCCGGGGGAACTCCCAGGTGGAAGCATGGGGAATTCCTGGGATCATGGAGACACCGGGAGAGGCCGGCTCAGGAGCTGGGCACTCTTCAGTGTCTCGCTGGGGTTCTCCTCCGGCCTGGCCCAGAGGCAGGAATCTACCGAAGCAGAAGCAGCCACCCAGGGGCGAAGAGCACTTGGCAGGCAGTTAACTCCTCAAGAGGAGTGGGGTACAGTGAGCACACCGCACTATCTTCTCTCTCTGGATCACATCTGTGGGCAGCTCACAAAAATCTTTGGGCTGGACTTGCCTGTCGTGGGATAGCTAAGGCCCAAGACAGGAGGGGGACCAAGGCCCAAGCCTTAGCTTCTAATACTGAACGTTTGGTTCCACCTAGTGGCCTCTGGCATTCCAGCTGTCCTAATGGAGAACAGCAAAGACATGAAGAAATGCGGTGTGCGCGTGCGCATGCCTGCTCCATCACTCTGCCTTACTCTTTTGAGATAAGGTCTCTCTCAGTGAACCTAGGACTAGCCTGACTCCAGCAAGCCCGAAAATCCTCCTATCTCTGCCCCCTAGCACTAATATGCAGCCTCACCTGGCTTTTGGTTTTCATTTTTATTTATTTTTGTTTGTTTGTTTTTCCGAGACAGGGTTTCTCTGTGTAGCCCTGGCTGTCCTGGACTCACTTTGTAGCCCAGGTTGGCCTCGAACTCACAGCGATCCACCTGCCTCTGCCTCCTGAGTGCTGGGATTAGAGGGTGCGCCACCATGCCCAGCTTGTTTTTTTATTTTAAAGATTTATTTATTGTCCAGTGTGATGGCACTCGCTTTTAATTCCAGCACTAGGGAGGAAGAGGCAGGGGGATCGCTGAGTTTGAGGCCAGCCTGCTCTACAAAGCAAGTCTAAGACAGCCAGGGCTCTGTTCTACATAGCAAGTCCAAGACAGCCAGCGCTCTGTTACACAGAGAAATCCTGTCTTGAAAAACAACAACAACAAAAATATTTATTTATTAGACGGGTGGTGGTGATGCAGGCCTTTAATGTCAGCACTCAGGAGGCTGGTGGATCGCTCTGAGTTCGAGGTCAGCCTGGTCTACAGAACAAGTTCCAGGACAGCCAGGGCTGCACAGAGAAACCCTGTCTCGAAGAACCAAAGGGGGGGAAAAAAGGATTTATTTACTTTGTGCTTTACTTGCATGCATATATGTGTACCACAATGTGCCTGCTGAATGCCCTGGCACTGGGGCTACAGATGGTTGTGAGCCATTATGTGGTTTCAGGGGAATTGAACCCAGGTCCTTTGCAAAAGCAACAAGTGCTCTTAGCCACTGAGCCATCTCTCCAGCCCCCAACACATGTTGTACGTGGTGCCGGGACTGGAACTCAGGACCTCATGGCTTGCACGGCAAGTGCTCTCACCCGCTGCGTAGCTCCCAGTTCCTCAAGGTTCACCGAGTGTCAGTATGCGCAAGCACGGAATGAGGCGGGATGGGCTACATGTGTGAGTATGAGAGAAAAGCAGAGGCCTAATGCTTGCTTAATTCAGCCCTGGGCTAAGGTTGAGACCAGTGGCTCTCAACCTCCCAAGTTCTGCGACCCTTTAATACAGTTCATGTTGTGTTGACCCCCAGCCATAAAATTATTTCCATTGCTGCTTTGTAACTGCAATTGTGCTAGTGGTATGAACCATAACATAAAGATCTGTGTTTGCTGATGGTCTTAGGTGACCCCCTGTGAAAGGGTCATTTGACCTCAAAGGGGTCGTGACCCACAGGTTGAGAACCACTGATCTAACTCCCCCTGGCCACTGCCCCTGAAGCAACTGAGGCTCCCACAGTGGAGATGTGATTGCCGAGCCTGTTGCCTTAGGACCTGACCTCTCAGGTCTTCAGTTTCCAGTTCTGGAAAGTAAGAGCGTTGGTGTAGGTCACCTCTGAGCTCTTCACTTGTACAGTTCTGCAAACCACAAGGGAACAGGTGGGGGTTTTAGGGTGGAGTCAGATACCCCTTCCTTTGGATCTCGGCAGTCCATCCCTAGCTGTGTGTGTCCTCCAGCAGGCTTCTTTATCTCTCTCCACGCCTGTGTAATAATGTAAAGACTAATCGGTAATTATGAGTGTTTAGGACACAGCCTGGTGTAATGATTAAAAAAATAAGATGCCAGGCAACAGATCTGATACGGAGAAGTTTATTATATGAGTGTGGGGAGAGAAAGGAGGGGAGGGGCACCCCAGAGAGAGAGACAGAGGAAGAGAGATAGAAACAGGTAAGAGAGCAAGAGAGTAAGAGAAATGAACAAGAGAGGAAAAGGGTAAGAAAGTGGAGGAGGGAGAGCAAGAGGGAGAGGTAGGTGGGTTTGTCCTTTTATACACTCCTGGGTAGGGGCATGCCCAGGGGCAGGTAGGTAATGACATCACCGGTTGCTAGGCAGGCTGGGGCAGAACCCTAACACCTGTTACTTAGGGAAGGCTCAGTACAAATGATGACAGCTTTATCCAACTAGCAACAACATAAGACAGAAAGAAGGCAGAGGATTTCAATGACAGCAGCGTAATGTCTTAGGGTTCAGAAAGACTAAAAGGCCAGAGCGCTTGGGGCCAGGTCCGTGCAGCAGTTCTCTGGGAGAATTACAAGAGGCTGGTTCCGAGCACAGAGGAGGGGAAATACTCCATGCTGTCACTCAAAGGAGCATTGCCTTGACCAAGTTACTTTAGAGAGGTCCAGGAAGGGCAAGTGGGCCCCTCATAGCATAAGCAGGCAAGTTGTTGAGGTAGCAGGACTCATAGATTCCAGGAGAGCCAGCAGCACTGAGGGGTCAGGCGGGAGGGAGTTCAGGGTTGGGCCTTGGCACTTCTCCTAAGTTTCCTGAGGACACAGGATGTGGGGTCCCGGCTTTCTCTCCCTGATGACATAAGTGGGGTTGTGTTGGTGATGAAGCTGAGCTTCTGTCTGCCCTGCCAGACTTCAGACAGGCCTCTGGCGGCTTCCCAAGAGTCCTCAGCAGAGGATTGGTGCTCCTATCTTTCGCTTTGTCTCCTCTTTTTCTCCTGAGACCCCTAGTTTTACACAGCACGTGGGGACCTACTGGGTAGGGTGGCAAGGTTCCTGGTCAGGAAGTCTCCTGGGGAGGCTGATTCCAGATTGACTGTCTTGGTGGGAGTGCTCGGTTAATGCTGCCAGGGGACTGTGTCAATAGCTCCCAGCCAGCCCTGTCTCCTGTTTGCTTTGGCCAGTCTCCTTAGCTACAGAAACCACCTCCCTGAACCTCCATCCCAGTGAGCCCTGGCACACAGATTCCCACCTGTATACAGTGGAGTCTTGTGCCACTTCTCCCACCTGTGTCCTCCAGAGATGGGTGGACAGAGTCTATTTACTCGGCATCGATCCACACCCCCTGCAGCATGGACCCCTTCAGTGTTGCTGGCTTTCCTGGAAACCATGGGTCCTGCCACTTCTGCACTTGCCTGCTTATGCTGTCAGGAGCCCACTGACCATCCTGGACCCACCTAAAGTAACTTAGGCAAGCCAAGGCTCCTTTGAGTGACAATATGTAGTATTTTCCCTTGCCTCTGGGATAACACCTTTTTGTTTTGTTTTTGAGACAGAGTTTCTCTCTGTGTAGCCCTGGTTGTCCTGGAACTCACTTTGTAGATCAGGCTGGCCTCGAACTTAGAGATTCACCTGCTTCTGCCTCCCAAGTGCTGGGATTAAAGCTGTGCGCCACCACTGCTTGACTTGGGATAACATCTTAACTCCTTTTTAGGGGACGTTGAGACAGGGTTTCTCTACGTAGCCTTGACTGTCCTGGACTCGCTTTGTAGACCAGGTTGGCCTCAAACTCACAGCAATCTGCCTGCCTCTGCCTCCCAAGTGCTGGAATTAAAGGCTTATGCCACCATCGCCTGTCGTAACTTAACTTCTAATGTTATGGAAGAAGATATAGGCTTTGAAGGTATAGAGATGCTATTTCAGAGTGTCAGCAAAATCACAACTGCTTTTGCAAAGTTCTTTCCTGCTTTATACCCAGAGGGAAATTCTATTTATTTATTTATTTAGTCTTTTTACTGTATTACATTTTTTAAAAGATTGGAAGAGCCAAGTGTAGTGGCTCATGCCTTTAATCCCAGAACTTGGGAGGCAGAGGCAGGTGGATCTCTGTGAGTTCAAGGCCAGCATGGACTACAAAGTGAGTCCAGGACAGCCAGGGCTGTTAGACAGAAAAATTCTGTCTCGAAAAACAAAAAAAAACAAAAAACAAACAAGCAAACACCCCCCCAAGAAAAAGAAAGAAAGAAAAAGAAAAAATTGGAAGAAAGATAGATAAAAACCAAAGGGTCAGTAAATTATATCAGTATGGAAAGGATTGCAGAGTTGGCTGTACAACTAGAGAATTTGCAGGTAGAGGTTGACCCATTTAGAAAGCAAAAAGCACCATTGGTAAAGGGAAAACACCTGGTAACTGAGAGCCACTGTTTTCCACAATTGCTGCACTGCCCTGCTCCACGCACCAGGTGTCCAGAGCACCAGTGTGTGGAAGTGGGGCAGGCGAAAAAAGGGGGAAGCTGGAATGGTTGTAAAGATTCTAGAGGAGCAGGAAAGCAGACAGGCCAAAAGGGCTTTGGAGCCAAGTGCTCCAACAGAGGCATCCTCCAGGGCTACATGACACCAATAGCTTTTCCAGTCTTTGTACAACATATCCCTGGCTTATGATGAGATGGCATGGTGACCAGTAGATATGCTAGCTTTAAAGCATTTTAAAGAGGCTATTGTACGGTATGGGGTGTGTTCATCTTTTGTTAAACAAATGTTAAGTAACTGGGCTATGTAGCATAGACTTATTCCCCAAGATTGGAAGGGACTGGTGTCAGCTGTGTTAGAAGCTGCTCAGCAGTTAACAGTGGTTATCGTGGTGAAGAAAAGAAGCCAGGAGAATAGAACAAGATATAACAAGGGGGTTTTCTGGGTCTTGGTGTTGTTTGGCTGTTCGTTGCTCCACTTTGAGACGCTCCTAGAGAGAACCTCGCCAGCAAAGGCTTTGGGGCTCCAGGTTCAGCTGCTGTTCCAGGTTCCAGCAGTAACTTTGGTTGAATTGCTGGTCTGCTGAGATCCTGCTCCTAGGGGCTGAGTTCACAAATGTCTACTTCTTCTATTCCCATTAACCTCTTGTCCCTCCTAGGTGGGTTGGAAAGGAGGTATAAACGTTAAAGAACCTCAAACAAAGTGGGTTTGGAAAAGGTCAAAGCTTACAGCAAGTACTACCACTAAGTCACACCTCCATCCTAGAGTGTGGGATTTTAATTAATTAATTAATTAATTAATTAATTAATTAATTTTTTGCTGCTGCCTTCCTTTGGGAGTTTGTACGGCTAGGAAGCAAGGAATGGGCTCTTGCCTGTTAGACCAGCACTAAGTTAAAAGCTATGGAATCAGATCCATGTTTTGAGGCAGGTTCTACCTTGCGTCAACTACATAGTCACTAAGACTACCACAAACCTCATATTTTGAATCTAGGAAATGGATCACAGTAGTACTTCCTCATCAAACATATTAAGAAC
Organism: Acomys minous; assembly: GCF_964271855.1. Classification (NCBI taxonomy): domain Eukaryota; kingdom Metazoa; phylum Chordata; class Mammalia; order Rodentia; family Muridae; genus Acomys; species Acomys minous. Next base: position 54,648,521 of record NC_140483.1, read on the forward strand.
CACCAAGAACCCAACTGTCAGACACCTTTAATCCAAGCACTCAGGAGGCAGAGGCAGGCAAGGCAAATATTTGAGTTTGAGGCCAGCCTCATCTACAGAGTGAGTTCCAGGACAGCCAGGGCTACACAGAGAAATCCTGTCTCAACCAAGCAACCAACCAAGCAACCAACAAAATCAACTGAGTGGCACACCTAGATAAGTATCCAAATGGTTTCAGCAATTATTATAATTCAAGTTTTGATCTTGGCAACTTTTTTTTTTCCAAGACAGGGTTTCTTTTGTAGTCCTGACTATCCTGGAACCAGGCTGGCCTCAAACTCAAGAGATCCACCTGCCTCTGCCTCCCAAGTTCTGGGATTTAAGCATGAGCCACTATGCCCAGCCTTTTTTTTTTCTAAATAAGTATGTTTTTTTAAGATTTATTAATTTATTACATATACATGTATGCCTGCATACCAGAAAAGGGCTGCAGACCTCATTATAGATGGCTACGAACCACCTGGGAATTGAACTCAGGACCTCTAGAAGAGCAGACAGTGCTCTTAACCACTGAGCCATCTCTCCAGCTGCCCCCCCCCCTTTTCTTTTTTAAAGAATAAAACAAGCCAGGCAGCGATGGCACACACCTTTAATCCCAGCACTTGGAAGGCAGAGGCAGGCGGATCTCTGTGAGTTTGAGGCCAGCCTGGTCTACAAAGTGAGTCCAGGACAGTCAAGGCTACACAGAGAAACCCTGTCCCGAAAAACCAGAAAAAAAAAAAAAAGAATAAAACAAAAACAGTATTCTGCCATGACTTCCAAAATGACCTTGAACTCTGTCCTCCTGGCTCAGTCTCCTAAGTGCTGGGATTACAGGAAATAGACACCATACCTGGCCTATCATTCTGGGTTTTTGTTTGCTTTTGCTTTTGCTTTTGGTTTTTCAAGACAGGGTCTCTCTGTGTAGCCTTGGCTGTCCTGGACTTGTTTTGTAGACCAGGCTGGCCTCGAACTCACAGAGATCTGCCTGCCTCTGCCTTCCTGAGTGCTGGGATTAGAGGGGTGCGCCACCACGCCTGGCTCCTATCATTCTGTTTTGAGTGAAGGATCTGCCTTAGAATTGGAAGACCTGTGCTCCAGTTAGCATCCGCCTCTGCAGCCCTCATTTCCCTGGTCCCAGGGACTGGTGACTGGCGCAAATCCCACTGCGGGCTGTTCAGTCTGTTCTGCTGTGGCCTAAGAGCTTGAGAAGGGGTGTGGTGGAGAATGTGATTTGTGAGGGCAACACAGACTGCGCAGTGTCCAGCAGAGGGCCTTAGCCAGACCATGGCCAACAGGATGGGAGGAAGGGCCAGCTATGCCAGCCGCCTGACTGGAGGCGGACCCAGCTGCCAGCTGCCTCTCTTAATTCCGAGCAGCCCTTAGTCCCTTGCCCTCACCTCTCTGAGGCAGCTGCGCCCTGCTCTCCTGGCCATGAGGTGGCTGTGGCCCCTGGCTGTCTCTCTTGCTGTAGTGTTGGCTGTGGGGCGGAGTGGGGTCTCTGGGGTGGCCACCTCGTCTTTGGGTCAGCATAGAGCCAAGGCCCAGGAGCAGCAGAATCGACCCCGAAGAGGCACCAAAGATGAGGAGCCCAAGGAGGTACAGCACTATGTACCTGAGGAGTGGGCCGAGTACCCCAGGCCCATCCATCCGGCTGGCCTGCAACCCACCAAGCCTTTGGTGGCCACTAGCCCCAACCCAGACAAGGAAGGGGCCACCCCAGGTAGTGGACAAGAGCTGAGGGCCAATCTGACGGGGACACCAAGTCAGAGGCTGCAGATTCAGAACCCTCTGTATCCGGTGACTGAGAGCTCCTACGGTGCCTATGCTGTCATGCTCTTGGCTCTGGTGGTGTTCGCTGTGGGTATCATAGGCAATCTGTCTGTCATGTGCATTGTGTGGCACAGCTACTACCTGAAGAGTGCCTGGAACTCCATCCTTGCCAGCCTGGCTCTCTGGGATTTCTTGGTCCTCTTCTTCTGCCTCCCAATTGTCATCTTCAATGAGATCACCAAGCAGAGACTACTCGGGGATGTTTCTTGCCGAGCTGTGCCCTTCATGGAGGTGAGCATGCCTTTTCTGTCTTTCTTTCTTTTTCTTTTTCTTTTCTTTTTTTCTTTTCCTTTTTCTTTTTTCTTTTTTTGAGACAAGGTTTCTCTCTGTATCCTTGGTTGTCCTGGACTCACTTTGTAGACCAGGCTGGCCTCAAACTCACAGTGGTCGGCCTGTATCGGCCTCCTGAGTACTGGGATTAAAGGAGCATGTCTTTCTCTATCCCACTTGTATGTCTGTCGCTCATGGAAGGGGCCTCAGTCTCTCCAGAGACTTTGAAAGCAGATATCTCTCTCTCTCTCTCTCTCTCTCTCTCTCTCTCTCTCTCTCTCTCTCTCTCCGAGACAGGGTCTCTCTGTGTAGCCTTGGCTGTCCTGGTCTCGCTTTGTAGATCAGGCTGGCCTCGAACTCACAGTGATTTCCCTTCCTCTGTCTCCCGAGTGCTGGAATTCAAGGTGTGAGCCACCATGCCCGCTTGAGATCAGATCTCTAGGTGTGTATGATCCCAGAGCTTTGGGGTTCCCACTCAACTAGTTTTCTCTGTGTCATTGGGGAATGAGACATTGGCTCCTGGTAGCTCTCAGGAAAGCAAGTCAGGCCAGATGAGCAGGCAGAGCACTGGCTTGGGACCAGCCTGCTCCTCTGCTTCAGGAGTAACCCCTCACAGAGGACTTGCCTTTCCCTCTAGATTCTGAGCTGTCTCTGATGCTTCTACCTCCAACCCCACCCCCACTCCCCAAAATCCCTTTCTCTTTTGGGGTCTTTCTCTGCTTTTAATTGTGCTTCCTGCCTTCCCTATACCCATGACTCCTCTTTTTCTTTTTTCTTTTTTTAATTAATTAATCTATGTTTTTATCTGTGTAGCTTTGGCTGTCCTGGAACTTGCTCTGTAGACTAGGCTGACCTCGAATTCACAAAGATCCACCTGTCTCTGCCTCCTGAGTGCTGGGATTAAAGATGTGGGCCAACACCTCCTGGCCATGCCTCCTCTTTTTAACCCTTCTGTATCCTGACAACCTAGCAATACCTGAGGGATAGACCCTAGTTGGTTGTTGTTGTTGTTGTTGTTGTTGTTTTTACCAACACCCCCAGGTTGAATCAGTGCTCACTCTCTGTGGATGTAAGCACCTGAACAGGCTCTTTCTCCCTTTCTGACTGAGATTATTGTCACCTTCAAGGTCATCTCTTTTACTCTCCTCCTACGGCCTCTTTGAAAGGCAAGCCCTACCTCTGGGTACTTGTACAAACACTAGGTTCAGTTCTGTTACTGTATTTTGCCTGTCACTTGACAGATCTCATCTTTCCCTGTGTTTCCTTAGCTAGCAAGCATGGAGGGTAGACCAGATGGCTCTTCTAGCTGGCCTGCTCTACAATTCTAAAGTGTAGCAGAGCACCTTTGAATGGGGACTTCCATGTTAAGATAAACACGTGGAGGCCTGGCATAGTGGCACACGCCTGTAATCCCAGCACTCAGGAGGCAAAGGTAGGTGGATCTCTGTGAGTTCGAGGACAGCCTGGTCTACAAAGCAAGTCCAAGACAGGACAGTCAGGGCTACACAGAGAAACCCTGTATTGAAAAACAAAACAACAACAACAACAAAAAAGATAAATACATGGATGAAAATGACTGTGTGGAGACAACTTAATCAAATCACTGTGTGTAAAGGCTGTTGTGTCTGTGATAACACAAAACAGCAGCTTTCATTTTATTTTATTTTATTTTATTTTATTTTTTGAGACAGGGTCTCTCTGTGCAGCACTGGCTGTCCTGGAACTCATTCTGTAGACCAGGCTGGCCTCGAACTCACAGAGATCCATCTGCCTCCACTTCTCAAATGCTGGGATCAAAGGCGTGTGCCACCATGCCCTGAACTTTCCTTTGTTTTCATTCTTTTTTTCTGGTTTTTGAACTTTCTCTCTCTCAGCCAGGCAGGTGTGGTAGCTCACGCCTTTAATCCCAGCACTGGGGAGGCAGAGGCAGGCCAGCCTGGCTACATGGAGAAACCCTGTCTCAAAAAACCAAAAAATAAAGAAGAATAAAAAATAAACTTTCTCTCTCTTTCTCACCACTCTTTTTCTCTCTCTCTACCCCCCCTTCTTTCTCTGTCTCTCTCTGGGGTACCCCTCCCCTCTTTCCCTTCTTCCCCCATGCTCATTTAATAAACTCCTTTTAAACATAAAACAACAACAACAAAACCATTTCTCTCTCCTCTCTTTTCTTTCTTTCTTTTTTTTTTTTTTTAAGACAGAGCTTCACTCTGTAGTTCAGGCCGCTGTGGAACTCACTGTGTAGACCAAGCTGGCCTCAAATTTACAGTAATTATCTGCCTTAGCCTAGTTTATTCTGTCTGTCTGTCTGTCTGTCTGTCTGTCTGTCTGTCTCCCTCTCCCTCCCTCTCTCTCTCTCTCTCTCTCTCTCTCTCTCTCTCTGTGTGTGTGTGTGTGTGTGTGTGTGTGTGTGTGTGTGTGTGTGTGTTTGGTTGGTTTTAGATAGGCTCTCGCCATGTAGCCCTGGCTGGCCTGGAACCTGCCATGTAAACCAGGTTGGTCTCTAATTCATGGAGATCTACCTGCCTCTGTCTCCTGAGTGTAGGAATAAGTGCACCACTGTGCTGGGCCAGCACATCGTTTGGGGACTGAACAGATTATATTAGAACCTGTGCTCTTTGTCCACTGCTGGCCAAGTGATCTTGGTAAGTCATTTAACCTGCCTAAACCTCAGTGTTCTCATCTAGGATGGTAACTGAGTTGGGCTTCACACTTCACATACTAAACATGGACACTTCAAGCTCCAAAGCTTTTTGTTATTGTTGCTGCTACTTTGAGACAGGGTCTTCCACTGAAACCCTGGCTGACCTGGTAGTCCAGACTCAAGCTAAGGGCAATCTTCTACCTCTGCCTTCAAAGGGTTGACTGTAGGTGTGTGCCACCACATCTGGCCAACTAACACTTTCTCTCTTCTCTTTCCGTCTCTCTGTCTCTCTGTCTCTCTCTGTCTCTCTGTCTCTCTGTCTCTCTGTCTCTCTCTCTCTCTCTCTCTCTCTCTCTGTCTCTCTCTGTCTCTCTCTCCATCTCTCTCAATCTCTGACAGTACTTGGGGTTAAACCCAGGGCTTTCCACATAGGCAAGGATTCTTCTGCTGAGTTATACCTCCAGCCCCACTGTCCCCCTCTTTTTTTTAAGGCAGTGGGATTGAGCTCAAGGCCTTGTGCATGCTAGGTCAGTGCCCCACCCCTATTCCTACTGAGCTATATCATCAGTTCTCTTTTTATTAATTTTGAGACAGGTTCTAAGTTGCTCAGGCCAGACTTGAACTCACTCTGTAGTCTAGGTAGGCCTTGAATTTTTTATTCTTTTGCCTTAGCCACCCAATTAGTTGAGATTTTGCTGGGCATGGTGGTGCTCACCTTTAATCCCAGCACTCAGGAGGGCAGAGGCAGGTGGATCAAAAAACCAACCAACCAAGCAACCAACAAACAAACCAAAAACCAATTAGTTGAGGTTTTGTGGGCCTGAATAGCCATGTCCAGCAGCCAGCCCCCACTTATTATTGCTATTATTTTTTAGCGAGGGTCTTATGTAACCCAGGCTGGCCTCAAACTTGCTTTATTGCTAAAGATGACCTTGAATTCCTAATTGTCCGGTCTCAGCTTCCACGGTGCTGGGATGACAAGCATGAGTCATCACACCCAGTAAGTTTAGCCCCAAATATATCTACCTATCTTTCCTTATTTATTCTTTCCTTTTTTCTTTTTTTTTTTTTAAAGGTTTTTCAAGACAAGGTTTCTCTGTGTAGCCTTGGCTGTCCTGGACTCGCTTTGTAGACCAGGCTGGCCTTGAATTTACAGAGATCCACCTGCCTCTGCCTCTGCCTCTGCCTACCCCCACCTGAGGGCCACCACAACTGGCCTCTTTCTTTCTTTTTAAAGACATGGTCTCCCATTACTCCTACTGGACCCAAATCACTATGTAATGAAGGATGCCCTTGACCAACCGATCCTCCTCCTCCTCCTCCTCCTCCTCCTCCTGCCTTCAGAGTGCCAGCATTACAGGTGTCTGTGTCACTCACTGCACCTGGCTAGTCCCAGTTCTTAAAGGGTTAAAATGTGTACTGTCCTTGAAGGGCTTAGAATTCATTTAGGCTGTGGGGGGCTTTTACTTGGGCCTGGCTGAAGAGAGAAGAAGGCATACAGGCTTCTACGTCTTACCTTCCTGCATGTGGCCATAAGCCTCTGCCACTGCCCAGAACTCTCTGGTAGGGAAGACCCCCAGGATGGCCCCTTGGGAAGATTTTGAATAGTGGTTTCTGAGATATAGAAGAGAGAGCATGCTGTTTTTCCGGAGGCTGGAGGCTGCTCCTCTGTAGGCCTGGGCTCCCCTGCCAAGAGAGGGGGTTGGGTCCTTACAAAGGACACTTGGTGGCAGTGCAAATAAGCCGTGGATTGTGTTGCCCCAGCCAGAGAAGGGAAGAAGGGAAGCAGGAGGCGGGAGGGCGCACAAGCCCTGAGAGAGGCCCAGCAGCCAGCAGTTCAGGAGACCGCTCCTTTCAGGCTAGTTGGCACTTCCTTCCCTGCTGCTGCGGCTTCTTCCTCTTAGCTCGACGGGGTAGTTTTCCTGTGTGCTGCTGGATGGACAGTGCACAAGGATGGTGGGCACAGTGGCTCTTCAGGGCCTGCTCCCCGTGACGTTGGCCCACTTAGGACAGTGTGAGCAGGGTGAAAGCATCAAGAGCAGGCCTCATCCCTGGTACTTAATGCAACGGTCTCACATGAGAAGGCAGGAAGTGGAAGCACCTGCCCCCTCCCCAATAAAATATGTGTCCATTCACTGACCCCCCCATCCCCCCACTCCCCCAAGAGACAAGATTTTTCTGGGTAGCCTTGGTTGTTCTGGAACTTACTCTGTAGACCAGGCTGACCTCAAACCCAGAGACCCACCTGTCTTTGCTTCTTGAGCCCCGAGATTAAAGGCAAGTGATACCACTGCCTTCACTCTTTCATTGAGCAGTCATTCTTTCTCTCTCTCCTTTCTTTGCTTCTGTCTTTTTTTTTTTTAAGATTTATTTGTTGTTATGTATAATGCTTTACCTGCATGTACACCTGCAGGCCAGCAGAGGGCATCAGATCACATTATAGATGGTTGTGAGCCACCATGTGGTTGCTGGGAATTGAATTCAGGCCCTCTGGAAGAGCAGGCAGTGCTCTTAACCTCTGAGCCATCTCTCCAGCCCCTCTTTCCTTCTGCTTTGAGACAGCGTCTCATATATCCCAGGCTGGCCTTGAACTTTTTGTATGGCCGTGGTTGGCCTTGAACCCCTGATCCTCTCGTCTCTGTCTTTCAAGTTCTAGCATCACAAGCACGCGCACGCCATCACACCCAGGCTAAGCTCAGAGTTCCTATGTCTTTGTCCTGGTTCTTCCTTAGAGGTGACTCCCAGTGTCTGAGAGACATCAGGGTTTGTGAGAGGTAGGCTTAGCTTACCCTAGCTTGGGAAGTGGAAAAAACAAACAAGGGGATGTACCTACCTCAGTTTTACCACTCAGCAGCTGTGTGACTGTAGGTGGGCCACTGTTTATGCCCCTGTTTCCATTTTTTTCTATGTGATGGTTGATTGGAGTGCTAGGACCACAAATGTGTGTTGACACTACATAGGGACACAACCGAGAGTTTGTGACATATAGGGAGTGCTTGATGGCTAGGAAATGCTTTACCAATTGCAGCTACTATCACTCCCTTTCATGTGTAATTTGTGTTTTTGTTCATCCTGGAACCAGGACTTCTTTACCCCCATAATCCTTCAACTGGTCACTTTGTCTCCTACGTCCTTGTTCACAGGTCTCCTCCCTGGGAGTCACTACCTTTAGTCTCTGTGCCCTGGGCATAGACCGCTTCCATGTGGCCACCAGCACCCTGCCAAAGGTGAGGCCCATTGAGCGATGCCAATCAATCCTGGCTAAACTGGCTGTCATCTGGGTGGGCTCCATGATGCTGGCTGTGCCTGAGCTCCTGCTGTGGCAGCTGGCGCAAGAGCCTGCTCCCACCATGGGAACCGTGGACTCGTGCATCATGAAGCCCTCAGCCAACCTGCCGGAATCCCTCTACTCCCTGGTGATGACCTACCAGAACGCCCGCATGTGGTGGTACTTTGGTTGCTACTTCTGTCTGCCCATCCTCTTCACGGTCACCTGTCAGCTGGTGACATGGCGGGTGCGGGGCCCGCCGCCGGGCAGGAAGCCCGAGTGTAAGGCAGGCAAGAACCAGCGGTGTGAGAGCCAGCTCAACAGCACCGTGGTGGGCCTGACTGTGGTCTACGCCTTCTGTACACTCCCCGAAAATGTCTGCAATATCGTGGTGGCCTACCTCTCCACCGAGCTCTCTCGACAGACCCTGGACCTCCTGGGCCTCATCAACCAGTTCTCCACCTTCTTTAAGGGCGCCATCACCCCCGTGCTCCTCCTGTGCATCTGCAGGCCACTGGGCCAGGCCTTTCTGGATTGCTGCTGCTGCTGCTGCTGCGAGGAGTGTAGCGGGACCTCGGACTCCTCGGCCACAGTCAGCGTGGACGGCAAGCTCAAGACCGAAGTGTCCTCCTCCATCTACTTCCACAAGCCCAGGGAGTCACCCCCACTCCTGCCCCTGGGCACCCCTTGCTGAGTCTATGGGGGGGGGCATGGGAGCACGCGCAGAGCAGGTGGGGTGCCATCCCGACTCAAGACAGTCTGCTGATTCCTTCCCACAGGTCTGCCTTTGACCTGTCAACTTGCTGTTTAGAGGAGGACTTGGTTCATTTTGTCCCAGTTTGTGCCAACAGTGCCATTCTTATGCCAGCCTTGCCCTTCCCACTTGCAGGTGGAGATGTATGTGGGTCATTAGATCTGGGTCTGGCCATCCCAGAGCCGGGGCTTGGCCCTTGGCCTGCCTCTTGGAATCTGACTATAGGTTGGCCGAAACCCTTCTGAGCACCGCTTCTCTCCTCCCACCTAGGCCCCCACCCTGGACCAGGGACTTCTCAGAGGCCAACCTAACCAGGCTCAGTAAGCCATCCTCTAAAGTGGGCGTGTCTTAGCCCTGGATGTTCCCTCCCTTTTCTCAGAGGGTTCTCACTTCTGTCTTCCATTCTCTGAGGTACCCCCAGTTGCATTGCCCAAACCCTGCCTCCTTTTAGGAGCTTTCCTGTAGAAGGCCGTTCTGGAAAAACAATAAAGTAGCTACCACAACCCCGTGCCCACTGAACTTCCTTGTTCATTGAATGACAGTGCCTACGCAAGTAGCTGAGCCTTTTCTGGGGCAGGCCAGTGCCCTTATCCTGGGCTTACAGTTCTTGTCCTGCCTTGGGGGAGGGGTCCCAAGGATGTTATTATGGCTTTTAAGGGACGAGGAAGAGGAAAGGCTTCGGGAACTGGGGACTAAACCCTTATCCAGAGCTAAACCCAGATGCCCTTGGGAAGCCAGCCCACTTGTCTCTGGAGCTCCCCCCACCCCCTCACCCCCCTCCCCTCCACCCTCTCCACAAAGCCCCTTCCTTTCATGAGCCACAGAGCTCCTCGGCCTCCTTCACTTGAACAGAGGCTCTTGTTCAGTTTCTTAGAATGGACTGTTTGGCTCTTAGATGGCCCAGCTGCCTGCCCCCCGTGGCCCCCACGGCCCCACCACATCACGCTTCCCAGCAGGGTTCTATAGTATGGTCCAGCAGAGCCAGTAGCCTCTCCTACTGGTTCTTGCCCTTGAAGTCACTTCCCTCAGCTCTAGCCCTGAGGCACTTCCAAAAGACCCCATCTCTCCACTGGGCTGTCAGCCAGAAGCGAAGCTTTCTTCCCTTCCCAAATGCTCAACTTTCTCTGGAGCCATTTTTATCTGGAGTTCAGCTCCGGGTTCCGCAAAGACTCTTGCTCATCAGACCAACCAAGGCCCTCTACAGGCACAGGTCCCCAAGGGTGTGGGGTCAGGAGCGGCCCAGCTCCATTCTTTGCTCAGTCACCCATACCCTTGGGCCTTGGGCTGCTTAGTGCCCAAGTCTCCCTCCCCACCACTTGGAATCTGAACAGCCTTGTTCTCTATCCCTGGCACCCCGCCCCGCCCCTTCTTGAGGTGGGGGGGGGGGGCGCACAGTGATGTTGGCCAAGAGAGAGGGAGTCTGTTGCTAAGTGATGGAGTTGCCATACGCACACCCTTTGTGCTGGAGAATGACACCCACCCATTTCTCGGCAGACCTGTTGCCACAGTGACCAAAGTCTCCAGCTTTGTCTTTAGGAACTTTGTGTGGGGGAAGTTGCACAGGGAGCAAAGGTGGGGCCATGACTCTGAACAGATCCAGCAAGGGTGAGCTTTCTCCACTCTGACCCCCCTCCTCATGCTCCCCCCCCACGCATATACCAATAGCTCTTAAGGGAGGAAATGGGCCGGGTCAACTGAGGTGAAGTCGGGGCAGGGAGAGGACTTAAGATGGAAGGCTAGGAGTAGAGTGGGGTGGGGGTGGGTGGGTTCAGCATCCTGTTTGGTGGCCTCTTCCACAAAGGACACCTCCCTCCTGCCTCCGCTGGCTGGTCCAGAGCTGAAGGGGGAGAGATGATGGCTCCTAGACCCTACCCTGCTGCCATCTTCCAAGCCTGCCAACAGGACTGGCTTGCAAAGCTAGCCAACAGGCCAGCCAGCCTTGGGAAAGAGCCACTATCCCCTCAGCCCGAGCCAGCTAGGGAACAATGTGGCATTTGTTGCTCAGGGGGGTCCCAGTCTTTGGAGGAGGAGGGGGAAGTGGCTGGCTCAAGGGTGGGCAGTGGGTCTGAGCTGTGATGCTCAGAAAGAGAGGCTAACATCCACGGTAGGGGACCAGTCCTCAGAGCCTGATGCCAGGGTTGGGGTTTTCCATGACATCCCCGTGGGACATTTTCATTCTTTCTCGGCTTTATCCTTTACCCTAGGTCCTGAGCGTTCCTGCTTCAGACTTGGTCTCAGCTTCCCACTCTCTGAAACAGAATAATCTTTCCTCCACGGAGGCCTGTGGTCATTAAGTGAGGACACATACATCGTGTGCTGGGGCTGTAGCTCACACTGCTTGCCTAGCATGTCCGAGGCCCTGGGGTCCACCTCCATTGTTAAAAAGGGGTCTAGGAGGTAGTGGGTTAAGCATCTGGCACAGTGCAAGGCTCCATGACTTTTGGAATTCAAACCTCTAGCAATATGGAGTAGACTTGGTCAGGTTTTTTTTTTTTTGAATATTTATTTTTTTTTAGGTTTTTTGTTTTTGCTTTTCGAGACAAGGTTTGTCTGTGTAGCCTTGGCTGTCTTGGACTTATTTTGTAGACCAGGCTTGCCTCAAATTTTCAGAGATCTGCCTGCCTCTGCCTCCCGAGTGCTAGGATTAAAGGTATGTGCCACCATGGCCAGCTATTTATTATTTATTTATTTTTCAGACAGGATTTCTCTGTGTAGCTTTGGCTAGCCTGGACTCACTTTGTAGACCAGGCTAGCTTCAAAATCACCGAGATCCGCCTGCCTCCTGAGTGTATGGGTTAGAGGCATGTGCTACTGTGCCCGGCTTAATATTTATTTTTATAATTCTTAATTGTGTATGTGTGTATCTGTGTGGGGTATGTGCACTTTGGTACAGTGCCTGCAGAGGTCAGAAATGTTAGACGCTTCCGGAACTACCTGACATGGGTCCTAGGAACCAAACATGTATCCTCTGGAAGAACAATAAACACTCTAAAACCCCGAGTCACTTCCTCAGGCCCATGGTGGCCAGGTATCAGAGGACCCAAACACGATGGTTTATCCATACATACTACACATGGTTTGTTCCCTACCCAAGGAACACGTTGTTTAGGCCCTGCTGTGTTGCCTGAATTCACTGTGTGGGACCATGGTTTTTTTTTTTTTTTTCTGAGACAGAGTTCCTCTGTGTAGCCTTGGTCTGCATCCCGAGTGCTGGGACTAAAGGCGCGCACCACCACACTCAGCTTGTTGAAGCATCTCAATGGAGGTGCTTTCTCAGATACAGGCATAGAAACACACCCACCCCCTTGTAGCAACTGGGGCAGGAGACAGAACCTGGGACTATCATCCCCGCCCCCTTTTTTAAAAAGTTTTTCAAAAGACAGAGTTTCTTTGTATAGTCCTGCCTGTCCTGGACTTGCTTTGTAGATCAGGCTGGCCTCGAACTCAGAGATCTACTTGCCTCTGCCTCCCGAGTGCTGGGATTAAAGGTGTGCCCCACCACGCCAGGCATGGGCACATCTTGTACTTGTGAAGGGTTGGAAAGCTAAGAATCAGTTAGCTGGTAGCAAACTCCACCCAGGTTTTCCTCAAATCATTATCCCCACGCAGTCAATGGAAGGCAGGGGCTGGTCTATTGCACACTAGATCAGCACCCTACCATTGAGCGAAATCCCAGACTCTTTCTTCAAATTCCCCCAGAAATGGGAAATCCCCTTCAAGGCTGGGTATATTCACAGCTGGATAGTGGCTTAGTTCAAGTCCTCCCACAAACCAAGGACAAATGTGGCTGTTTCTTCTTGCAGAGGCAGGTTGAAAGGAGATTGGCCATTCTACAGGGGGACTATTCCAGCTGGTGATGAAGGGGAGGTGGAACAGGATGTGTGTATATGTGTGTGTGTGTGTGTGTGTGCGCGCGCGCGCGCGTCTCCAAGAGATGGAGGTTAGTATAAAACCAGACATGGTTGTATTCACACTGAATCAAGGAGTCTCCACAGGCACTCAGGTTGTGGCAAGGTAAGAATTCTATTCAAGCTGGGCAGTGGTGGTGCACACCTTTAACCCTAGCACTTGGGAGGCAGAGGCAGGTGGATTGATGTGAGTTCAAGGCCAGCCTGGTCTACAAAGTGAGTCTAGGACCAGCCAAGGCTACACAAAGGAACACTGTCTTAAAGGGGGGAAAAATTCTATTCAAGGAGTAATGGTTGGGCCCTTTCCAAGAGGCCAGCAGCATGGACACGAAAGATAACAAAGGTAATTCTGCAGGCCCAGCACATCCCTGGAGGACATTTCATTTCTTCCCGGTGGGGACTGGGAGTGAGGAGGAGGTGGAGGCAGAGCTCTGGTTCTGGCTCACCTTTGGCTAGCGGGGAACAAGCAGGCATGGCATGGCATGGCATGGTGAGGGGTCACGGAACTGCAGGGAAGACACAGTGGTCTGGCTTGAACACTGCACGCATGGCCAAAGGCTGGCAGTTCCTTTAATAGGCCCGTTTAGTAGCACTTGGCAGCCTACATGAGACTGAGGAGCTTGAACAGCAGGCAACACGAGAGCCCAGACACATGTGTGGGAGGCTGTTTTGTGACAGGCCTTTGTGTTTCCAGTGTGAGCACGTGTTCCCTGTGGGTGTGGCACCCTGTGGTCATCCCTGTGAGAAGGGGTTGCTGATGTCCCCGTGGGTCTGGTCAGTGACATCTGTGGAGAACAACTGGCACGGCTCGAGTGCACACGCACGCACACACACACACACACCCAACACAAAATTGGTAATTTATTGGTGTCATTATTAGGAGGAAAAAAAAAATGTACAGTTACAAGAATCATTTTCCAAACAGAGGTTAAATATGAGCTGAAAAGTGTAAAAAGGAAGAAGAACATCACTTTACAAATTATTAAATTAAACGAATAAACAAACAAAACCAAAGAACCAAACCCTCCCCCATGCTGAGTTCTCTCCTTGTACAACTGTGTGAAATGAGAACAGAAAATGAGGTGGGCCTGGAGGTGGGGGCCCTGGGCAGAGGCAGGAGCTGGGGCCAGGGACAGTGAGGGTGGGGCTCGCTGGGCTAGCATGGACGCTGGCTTCCTCCTGCTTAGGCCTGGTGGTCCTACCAAGGCTGGGGACAGAAAAGGAGGCTCCTGCTGGCCTGAGTATTCAGGCCCTCTACTGGGAGACAGAAATGCTTTTCAGGACGCGGGAACAACCACGAGCGGCCAGGCCGGTGCCTGTCCCAAGTGCCAGCCTCCGCTTTTTTTTGCATCTGAATTTGCCCCAAGTCGACCCTGACACTGCATCTCTTCCTGTCTTTCCAGTTTGCCCCTCCCAGGTCCTAATTGGCCCCTGCAGCATCAAATGGTTGATCTTAGTCTTTGCTTAAATTAAAAAATTAAAATATATATACATATATATACTGTACACACAGGACAATAACAGAGTGTTGAAAAGGGGACGTAGAGGGTGGGACAGAAAGTTGAGGGCAGGGATTGCGGGGCCAGGGCTGTTGGGAGGGGAGGGAAGTGGGTGAGACTAGCTGAAGGGACAGAGAGCAAGGGAGAGAGGTTAGGGGACCAGGTTGGGGGGGGGGCGATTATTTTACAATAAAAACAGGAGTTGAAACCTCAGCAGAATGGGACTCTAGGAGCCCCAGAGGGCCCTCCCCACACTGGGTAAGGAGGGATGGGTTTAGGGGGACACAACAGGGTGGGCGGGGAGCTCGGCTTCAGGTTAGGGTGACTGTGGTCCCTGGTTGGAAGAAGGAGCCACCGTCTCAGCTTCTCCGTGACTTTGAGTGTTGAATAAGCCACTGTAGGGTGATGTCTGAGTGGAGGAGACAAGAGAGAAAAGTTGTAAGGAAGGCCTTCCTGTGTGCGGGCCATCCTGTGACAGCAGAGAAGGCCTGGGAGGCATAAACAGCTAATGCGGGTTCTTGTACTTGTAGCCAGGATCAAGCTTAGAGCTGTGTCCACCCACCCTTCACCCCCCACCCCCCCCACCAGCCCCAAGCTACCGATGGGAAAGACACAAAGCCGCAGCAATCAAAGAAGGGGTCTGGAATACCCGATCCAACCTGTGAGCATCTCAGAGGTGAAGAGGGAGTGGGCGACTCCCTCTGAGATGCAGAGCTGGGGCCTCCTGGCTGCCTGCTGCACCCAAGAGCTAAAGCGGCAGGCTAGGAACTTTGCAGAGTCCTAAGCTACCACCAACAGAAGTATGCCAGCAACTTCCCAAAGTCACGCACCTATGTTGTCCTTCTCTTTGCAGGAGATGGAATAGCAGCAGATCTCTCGGTCCTGGATAGCAGACAGATTCCTGGATGGGAGATGAGAGCAGACTCTGGAGAGGCCAGCCTGGGCAGTCAGGGGGTACAGGCCAGGGGGGAGGGGAGGGTTTTTTTCCTCCTCTTGGTTAAAGGGCTACAAGAGGAGGAGGGCGAGGCTCCTGGAAAGATGTGTTCTGCTGCCACCCTGTGGTGAGTGGTGAGAATAGCAACGAACCCAGCCCAAGACGTGTTTGGCAGCTGGGGAATTTGGGGGGAGCTGAAGCACACACAAAGAAAGGCCACTTAGCTCACATTTTCTCAATCAGCTCCTTCTCATCTAGTGCTCCTGCGAGGTCTCGCTTGTTACCAAGGACTAGGACCTGTAGAGGAGGGAAGCCAAGGAGGGTTAGGGCAAGGGCACCCCTGCGCGGAGCGGAGCGTTCTCTCCTCCCCAGTGACTTCCAGCCAGCTCCCTATCCCCACCCACTCCATCACCAGCTGACCGGGATGCCTTGCAGCTGCGGCTTGTCTAGCAGGTTGTGGAGCTCATTCTTGGAGGCTTCGATCTTCTCCTGGTCCGCAGCATCCACCATATACCTGGGGAAGGTAGGCGGGGACAGCATGTGGCCACCACGGGCTGAGGCAGGCAGGAAGAGGAGCTGCTGAGGGGAAGAACACCTCCAGTCCCAGCCTGGTCCCCTCTGGAGAAAAGGACCACTCTGGTTTGACTTTCCCAGCCCACAGGCTTCTGTCCTCCATGGAAACTGGGGCCTGTAGGATTAGCTATAAATCTGGCCCAAAGTGACCCATTTATAGTTTCATGGAAAGTCCAGATAGGGCTAGAATAGAAAAAGGAAAGGGTTTTCTCCCAAGAGGGCAGGCGCCGTCGTCTTCTTCCTCCTCCTCCTCCTCCTCTTTCTCCTCATGCTTCTCCTCCTCCTCTTCCTTCTTTTGTTTTTCAAGACAGGGTTTCTCTGTGTAGCCTTGGCTGTCCTGGACTTGTTTTTTTTGTTTGTTTGTTTGTTTGTTTTTGTTTTTTGAGACAAGGTTTTTCTGTGTAGCCTTAGCTGTCCTGGACTCACTCTGTAGACCAGGCTGACCTCGAACTCACAGCGATCCACCTGCCTCTGCCTTTGCCTCCCAAGTGCTGGGATCAAAGCCGTGTGCCACCACCGCCCGCTGGGCTTGTTTTGTAGACCAGGCTGGCCTCCAACTCACAGAGATCTGCCTGCCTCTGCCTCTGAGTGCTGGGATTACAGCAGGCATTTGCCACCACACCTGACTTTTCTTTCTTTCTTTCTTTCTTTCTTTCTTTCTTTCTTTCTTTCTTTCTTTCTTTCTTTCTTTCTTTCTTTCTCCCTTCCCCCCGACTCCACCCCAGACAGTTTCTCTCTGTAGCCCTGGCTATCCTGGAACTCACTATGTAGACCAGGCTGGCTTTAAACTCAAGAGGTCAGCCACCTCTGCCTCTGGAGTGCTGGGATTAAAGGTTTGGTACCACCACCACCACCCGGCTTATTTAAAAATTAGGTTTAAGTTGGGCGGGAGACAGAGACAGGCTGATCTCAGTGAGTTTTGAGGCCAGCCTAGTCTACAGAGTGAGTCCCAGGACGGACAAGGCCACAGAGAAAACCCTATTTTTAAAAACAAAAACAGCCAGGCGTGGTGGTGCATGCCTTTAATCCTAGCACTTGGGAGGCACAGGCAGGCGGATCACTGTGAGTTCGAGGCCAGCCTGGTCTACAAAGTGAGTCCAGGACAGCCGAGATAACATAGAAACCCTGTCTCAGAAAACCAAAAACAAACAACCCCCTCCAAAACAAAAAACAAAAACAAAGGGGCTAGGTGTGGTAGTACACACCTTTAATCCCAGCACTTGGGAGGCAGAGAGAAACGGATCAATGTGAGTTTGAGACCAGCCTGGTCTACA
Organism: Acomys minous; assembly: GCF_964271855.1. Lineage (NCBI taxonomy): Eukaryota > Metazoa > Chordata > Mammalia > Rodentia > Muridae > Acomys > Acomys minous. The sequence goes on from NC_140483.1 coordinate 54,665,493, forward strand.
AAGCGAGTTCAGGACAGCTAAGGCTACACAGGGAAATCCTGTCTCGAAAAAACCAAAACTCAAACAAACAAACAAACAAACAAATAAACAAAACCAGAAACCAACAACACAAAAATCAGGTTTAAGCTAGGGGTGGCATGCATGCATTTAATCCCAGCACTTGAGAGCTGAGGTTCTGTGTGTTCGAGGCCAGCCTGGTATACATAGTGAGATCTGGTCTCAAAAGCAAAAAGACAAAACATTGTTTATCTTATTAATAAAACTAAACTGGGCTGGAGAGATTGCTCAGCAGTCAAGAACACTGGCTGTTCTTCCAGGGGACGGGGGTTCAGTTCCCAGCACCCACATGGCAGCTCATACCTGTCTGTAACTGCAGTTCCGGGGTGTGTGACACCCTCGCATAGATATACATGCAGGTAAAACACCAATGCACATAAAATTAAAAAGAAATTATACACACACATACACACATAAAGAAAACTAAACTGGGTGTACATTTTTTCCTCCGTTTCTATTTTTTTCTTTCTTGTGTGTGTGTACATGTGGCACCGGAGTTGAATCCATAGCCTTATACATGCTAGAGCTTTCGGACCAAGTTACGTCCCTTGTCTGGATAAAATTAACAGGCAAGGGCAGGAATCACTTGAACTGTCCCAAATTCAAGACATGGTGACTTAGGTTGGGGGGCAGTGCTAGGAGGCAGGGCAGGCCCACCTGGCTAGCTATCTACTGGGTTGTTATGGCCCAGACTATGTATTTACTAAAACAAACAGCATGCAAAATCAAAGCAGGCCACGTGCAGGCACCAGGCGCGCACCAGAGACCATGCCTAAGTGATTCTGCGTCAGGCCTGAAGCTCCCGCAGGTGGGGGGTGGGAGACAGACCCTACTTACACGATGGCGCTCACTCCTCTGCAGTAACGCTCCCACATGCTGCGGAAACGGGGCTGTCCCCCAATGTCCCAGAGCTGAGTAAGAAGAGAGTGGGGAGAGGAGGCAGCCTCAGGAGCAGGTAGACTGAAAGCCACTGGGTTTCTGAGCTTCCCTTGTGCTGTCCTACTGTCCCCACAACCCTATGGGTCACCTCCTTTCCTCCCTCCTGGCTTTTCTTTTCTTTTCTTTTCTTTTTTTTTCTTTTGGTTTTTCAAGACAGGGTCTCTCTGTGTTAGCCTTGGCTGTCCTGGACTTGCTTTGTAGACCAGGCTGGCCTCGAACTCACAGCGATCCACTTGCCTCTGCCTCCCGAGTGCTGGGACTAAAGGCATGCGCCACCACGCCCGGCTGTCTGGCTTCCTTATCTTCCCTCTCCTCCCTTTCAGAGCTTCAGCTTCCATCGTCTGCCAGTTCTCCAGCAGCAGGATGCCATTCTGCCCCCTCCCCTATGGCTGGCACTTCCTAGGGGCCTTGGTTGCCCTCCCAAACCCTCTGCAGCCCACTGCCCTCACCTTGATGGTCACATTCCCTTTGGTGATTTTGCGCATGTTGAAACCCACAGTGGGGATCATGTCCTCATTGAACTGTCCCGACTAGAAAGAAGAACCAGAATTGGAAAAGATGCACACATTGACAGGACCCAGATATGCCCTCCCTGGGGGACACAGAGCAAGAGGGTGCAGGGCGATGTACCAGGTAGGCAAGACCTTCTCAGATTTTTTTTCCCCTCCTGGGAGGTGTCTCGCGAATGTTTCCTGCTTTTAGGCAGGATGGGTGGTCATCAACCTGTGTGCCACCTGTATCTGGAGCTTGCCCTATGGAGAAGAGGCGCATAGTCCTTAGGCAATCTCAGGGTCTCTCAGTCTAAACAGGGAGGATGCTCTTCCCCTCTTCCCAAGGTCTAACCTACAGGTTTCTTTCTTTTGTGGGGGGCTTCTCCCCCGACCCCCAGACAGGGTTTCTCTGTGTAGCCTTGACTGTCCTGCACTTGATTTGTAGACCAGGCTGGCCTCAAACTCACAGTGATCCACCCGCCTCTGAAAGTGATGGGTTGCAGGCGTGCAACACTATGCCCAGCGAACCTACAGTTCTTGTCAAAAGAAGCCCCTTTACTTAGTCTACAGTTGAGTTAGAAGAAGAACTAATTACTTCTCAGGAAAAGAGGTCCACACAAGAGATTCGGCAAGGGAGGCAGACGTATTATCAAACTAGTGGTAAAGCCAGGTGTGGTGTGCACACCTTTAATCCCAGCATTTGGGAGGCAGAGGCAGGTGGATCTCTGTGAGTTCGAGGCCAGCCTGGTCTACAAAGTGAGTCCAGGACAGCCAAGGATACCCAGAGAAACCCTGTCTCAAAAACCAAATCCAAACCAAACCAAAACACAATAACGAAACAACGACAAAAAACTAATAGTAAACTATTTTTTAAAAAAATTAGAAGAAGCTTAGCACACACCTTTAATCCAGCACTGGGGAGGCAGAGGCAGGTGGATATCTGTGAGTTCAAGGCTGGTCTACATAGAGAGATCCAGGACAGCCTGGGTAGGTAGGTTGGGTCTAAATTCACCACCCACAAAATGCAGTGCAAACTAAACAATTTCAGGACTATGCACAGTATTCATTTGTTGCTCTTTATCATGGATAAGCCACAATCTCTATTATTTACCTATAGATGTGTCTCCCTACTGGGTTGAAAGCTTCCTAGGGAGAGAGAAGCCAGGTCTGTAGTAACAGCATTAATGTTAGCTGATTATCTGGGAGCTGACAGTAATTCCAATTCTTTTCAATTTCTGGTAGTTTTCACTTTTCCCCAATTATTCTAAAGTGGACACAGGCTTCAACTAAGGCCAGACCTGACCCCCCCCCCCCCCCCCCGCCCAGGCCATCTTCACATTAATTTGCTTGAGTCCCATACAGAGGCCTGGCCGCTAGGCAAAGATCAGGAGATAACCAGCTCTCACTCAGTGCCTGGAAGCCTCAGTGAAGTGCCTCAGACGGACTGGAGGAGTGTGCCACTCCCCAGTATCTGCAGCAAGCACCCAAAGCCAATGACAAGGTATAGCAGGGACTCCTCCCCCCTCCCCCCACCCCCATCTGAGAACCACAGCTGGAGGCATTGTGGAGGTCCTCTGAGCTGCACCCCCCCCCCCCCATGTATAATCATCGCAGGGATTGGCCCAGGGCCTGCCTCAAAGTCCCTTATGGAAAGAGCATAGTAGCGTACTACATGGAGTATTGGTACACTCCTAAGACCCCCACCCTCAGGTAGGGGCTAAAGAATGAAAGAGTTAAGTTTGCGGTCAGCCTGGGTTATATAAGAGCCCATCTAAAAACCAAAAACTGCCTGTACACACCTTACATATACTTATTTATTTACTTACTTGTGTGTGTGTGTGTGTGTGTGCGCGCGCGCGCACACACACACACACACACACACACACGCCTGTAGAGGTCAGAGGTCAGAGGATAACTCTCGGGAGAGTCTCCTACAACCTCTATGGAGTCCTGGTATTGAAGTCAGGCTACGTTGCCAGGCTAGCTTAGCGATAACTAAGCTGTGGTACCCTCAAAGTGCCTGATCTTGTCCGATCTCAGAGCTAAGCAAGGCCGGGCCTGCCTAGCACTCGGATGGGCCGTAACTCCTGTACTCAGCAATCCTCCTTCGGGACCCTGTTAGAGCTGGGGCTGTAGGGTTCCTGGCATTGTGGCTATGGCTCACAAAGTGCTTGGAGAAGCTCTGACGTAGCCTGGAACCAGAAGATCCTCGTGTTCCCAAACAGATGAGCGTAGCCTGGAAGGACGTAACCCTGGCAAAGCGGGATGTTAGGAGACCATCAGATAGCCAGGCCCTCTGACCTCCAATCTCTGCTCAGTTGGGAACTGCAGTGAAGTTGCAATCAGGCTATGATTTAATTTTCCTGTTAATGACTCAAATTCTTCCTGTAAGGATGGAAGCAATTTTACGTCATGTAATCCAACCTTTTGTCTCATACTTGAATCTACTCTGAATAATTCTTTTTTTCCTCTTTTTCTTTCTTTTTTTTTTTTAATTAAAAATTTTTTTTTGGTTTTTCGAGACAGGGTCTCTCTGGGTAGCGTTGGCTGTCCTAGACTCACTTTGTAGACCAGGCTGGCCTCGAACTCACAGAGATCCACCTGCCTCTGCCCCCTGAGTGTTGGGATTAAAGGCGTGCGCCACCACCGCCCAGCTTCTTAGACATACTTCAATGGCTCTCTTTACCTGCTTTCTTCCCCATTCACATTAACCCACTAAGTACTGAGCCCACCAAACTCAATTCCCAGTCACAATCAGACCTCACAGAGTTGGGAGAAAAACACAAGGGTTTTTTTCTCTGTTTGCTGAGACAGAGGCCAAGTGAACAGGCAAAGCCAATTCAGAAAGTCAGTGGTGGGGATGGACACAGATCCCAGGGGTCCCAAATCTTTCTGTGACTGTACAGGGAGAGGCAGAATGCCTGTGGGGACTGTGGTGGGTTTAACAATGCTGGAGTTCCCCGGATGCTGGAGTTCCCTGCAGCCCCCTAGGGGTGGTCTCTCCTGTTAGGGTCTCTTTAGGGAAGGAAAAGAAGGCTTGTTCTTTTAGTGGTAAATTTAGTATCAAAATGGAGAATGGGGAACTGGGGAGAGAAGGAATGTTGAAAATCAAAACTATTTTTGTGCTGGGTGTGGTGGCGCACGCCTTTAATCCCAGCCCTTGGGAGGCAGAGGCAGGCGGATCGCTGTGAGTACGAGGCTAGCCTAATCTACAAAGCAAGTCCAGTACAGCCAAAGCTACACAGAGAAACCCTGTCACGAAAACAAAACAAACAAAAAACCAAAAACCAACCAAACAAACAAAAACTAGTTTTGTGTTGTTTTTCTTTCTGAAACTAAGTCTCTCTCTATGGCCCAGGCTGCTCTCAAATTTAGGATCCTCCTGCCTCAGCATCCAGAGTGCTAGGTTTACAGGCATCATGCTTAGTTTCAAAGAAGCTCTTGACTTTGGCAGAAGAATTTGAGAATTTGCCCCTGACCTGTCAGAGCCTTCAATTCTCTATGAAGATGCTGGTCTTGAAGGATAGATGCAACTCAGCAAGTTGGACCCGCCTACGTATCTGTGCATCCCCACACAGAAGCCAGAAGCATGGCTTTACTGACAGTCCAGGAGCAGAGCCTGCCCCGGAACAGGAGGTGATGTCTAGGCAGAGCCCAAGCAGCTAGCTTCTCATCTTGAGAAACACCAGAAACATCTCCCACACATAAAAGTCCCAAACCAAGCCACCAAGGTCTGCAGAGACAGGTGGAAACCCAGGTGTTGATTTCCTGCTCTGACAGCCCAAGAGGCTAACCCATAGGGATGAAGCACGGCAGACAGGAAGCGAGGCACATGTTAGATCAGAAAAACATTGTGTCCCAAACCTCAGCAGAGGCCTTGAGGAATGGTAAGAGTCACTGGGTAGAGGAGGGTGGAGAGGTCAAATGCGAGAGAGAGAGAGAGAGAGAGAGAGAGAGAGAGAGAGAGAGAGAGAGAGAGAGAGAGAGAGAGACGCACACACACACACACGACATGAGACCATGCCCAATCATGTAACCAGTAAGTCTCAAATCCGTCCAGCCTTCCATCTGCGGGGTATCCCTCTGAACCCCCTGCTGGGATGCTGAGCCCTGTGGGACCTCAAGGTTGGGCGACACTATAATACAGGAAAGTGTTGGTACAGAAGCTGGCTGGCCACACACCTTTGCGGACCTACACATCAGCATTTAAAACAAACAAACAAACCTATATCTGGCTAATTCACAGTTCTTGGAAAATCCATCTTTGGGACAGGGGCTAGTTCTGGGGAAAAACTGCGCCCCTGTCCCAGGCCTTGCTGGGTTCCATAAGCCCAGTCTTTGCCTCGCTTTGAAATACAGGCTGCAGCCATTACTGCAGCTCAGCTCACACCCCGGGAGCTCATCTTCCTCTTTTTTAAAGATGAATTTTAACTCTTTCTCCACCATTCCTCTGGCACAGATATACAACTGCAATCACCCACCCTCAGTCCTGACTCCCCAAAGCCCTTGGAGCGGCTCTCTTCCATGTCCCCAGGTGGATGGCGCCCCTCCAGCTCATCCTCTCGGGCCCACGCTACCTACTCCTGCAACTTCTGAGCCAAGTGGAGTCTCCCAACTCCCTTTATGGAGCCATCTTTTCTGGACCCCTGCGACACCGCAGGCCCGGGACAGGTTCCGGGGAGGAGTCTGGGCTACAGCCAGGACCTCAGCTGACTTCGCTGCCTCTAGGGATATCTTTCCCCGCCCCAAAGGGCCGGGGCTTTCGGCGTCCAGCTAGGGGAGGCAGAAGCATCGGGGTGGGGCTGGGCTGGTAGGGCACCCTGGCAACACGCTCGGGCCGCGCGTCCCGTGACCCTCCACGCGTGGAGTGGGAAGGCCCGGGTACTTTCGCCCCGTCATGCCCCCTGTACGCGAACCGCGGGGGCCTGTCAGCCTGCTGCGGGTTCCCGGAGCCTGGAGACCTCCCGGTGCTGCCAGCCCCGGAACGCCAGCTCGACCCCCCTCGTCCTCGCTACCCCGCCCCAAGCCCTGCCATCCCAACCCAGCACGCCTGCGGGTCCCCCAAGAACCGTGCTAGGCCCCAAGCGCCCGGAGCCGGCTCCTCCCTGCCCGGCGCCCGGCGGTGCCCGGCCACGCCAGGCGGCGACTCCGGCTGCACAGGGCGCGGCGCGGGCGACACATCTGCCCTCATACCGCGATCACGTTGACGAAGGTGGTCTTGCCGGAGTACTGCAGCCCCACCAGCGTGAGCTCCATTTCCTCCTTCCAGAACAGGGCCTTGAACCAGTCCAGCAGCTTGTTGAACAAAGCGATCATGGTCGCTGCCACCGGCCGCGCCCGGTGCCGGGTCTCCGCCGCCTTCGCTGCCCTCGCGCTGCGGCCCGGAGCGGCCCCTCCCCGGTGCGGCCGGGTCCCGCGGCTCGGTGAGGGCGGAGGCTGGAGCGCGGCGGCGGCCGACTACGCGCTGCCCGTGGATCCGCTCGCCGATGGGTGTGGCCACAGCGCCTCCTCCTCCTCCTACCCCGCCGCCGCCGCCGCCGCCCTCCCGCAGGCCCGGCCGCGTCCTGCTCGCACCCGAGCGCGCTCCAGTCTCGCGCGCGGCCTGGGCCAGCGCCCGCGGGCGGGGCGGCGGTGACCCACGGCGGCCGGGAGGAGCGTGATGGGGCGCTTAAGCAGAAAGCTGTAATTTTATTTTTTTCTGCTGCCCTCGTTTGCCCTGCCCTGGTTGCTGCCGGGCTTTCTGTCTTGAAGGGTGGTCGGCCCTGGGCTGGTGGCGTCCGGATTAAGCTAGAGCATTTCCAGGATGAAGAAAGGTGGCACGAAGATCTCCTGCAAAGGGAAACGATGTATGGTTTTGTTCCCTTATCCCTCGCCTCTCAGCATCCCTGGGTACCGATTCCACACACACACCCAACCCCCCCGCCCTCGAAGTTCGTGGAGAGTAACAGCTGAATTTAGAGCCCTTAATACTCCATCTTGTTTTGTTAACCAGTTTGCCAGGCCACTTATTTAGGCAACCCAAAGTGAGATTTGAACTTGATGCTGATTCCCCCACCCCCACCCCCAGTGTCCGTCTGTCTGATAAAACGCGTTATGCCACCATGTCTGACTTTTGATACTGGCTGTATTGTCACCATATAGAAGCAGCCAAAAACAGGGCAGGCAATCCCCTGTGAGAAACATCGGTGGTAAAGGAAAAATGTGTGCTGTTTTGGCAGAAAGCAAAGTTTTCTGATAGTGGGTGGTGGAGGGCCTGCCAAGGTGTTCCCACCCTCCCTTGCAGGAGGGCCCGCTCAGTCAACTGGCTGTACTTTCCTGGTCCCTGGGGCAGCTGAGCTCCTTCTACAAAGATCCCACAAGTCTCTCCTTAGAGTGCGGTTTTCAGGCATACTCAGTTGGTGCCTGATGTTTTAGCCAAAGGTGAACTGTTAACATCAACTGTATGAATCAAACCTCCACAAGAGCTGGGTGACCCCCAGCATCTTGGATCAGCCTATTCTGACTTATGAAGTAACATCCGTGTAGCCTTTGCCCTTTGTACATTTTTCTCTTGTTCCGGAGGTACATGATATGGTCTGAACTTTTAAGTTATCATACAAACTAATAGATTTCATTGCTATATATCTTTGTGTCCTTCTCCCAGAGTCATATACTAAAATCCCAATCCTCAAAGTGATGGCTTTATAAGGTGACTAGGTTATGAGGGCGGAGCCATCCTAAATATAAGGAGAGGGCAAGAGCACCTTGATCAATGGCTTTCCCGTCTTTCAAGCAGCGAGCAACATATTTCTATTGTTTATAAGTTATCAGTGTATGGCGCTTTGTTAGGGCACCCTGAACAGGCAAGGTGGTACCCTGTGTCTCACTTCCTATACTGACTGCAGTTTCATTTTGTCACATGTCTTTAGAAACACTAGAAAAAGAGTGTATTTTGGGGCAGTGGGAGATGGGGGCGGGGTGAGGATGTAGCAGCCTGTTCCTGCTCTGGAGAGACTTAACTCTATTGCTAGAGAGAGCTCTAGAGGCCCAAAAGAGACAGAAGTCTAAAAAGACCCAAGAAGTCTTTATTTGTTTGATTTTCTACTTTGCTTTTCCAAAGCCTGTGCCCTCATAAACAGGGTTGGGGGGGTCACAGTGCAGGGAGGGTGCCCATAGGGCTGTGCATCTGCTCCCTTCCAGATAGGCTCTGAGCTCATGGAAATACTAGGTACCTTAGAGCCTACCTTGGGCAGCACAGACCTTTTAGGGGGCTTAGGAAAATGGGAGTGCAAGCTGTCACCCTAAGACTAAAGGAGTGGAGCACCTCCGTAAGGTTAGGTAGAACATTAAGAATTTTAACCTCAGCTGCACCACCACACTGGTTTTGTTTGTTTGTTTTCATTTCTTTCTTTTCTTTCTTTTTTTTCTTTTTCTTAAATTTGTTTTTGAGAGAGGGTGTCATATAGCCAAGGCTGGACTGGAGCTCCTGATTCTCCTGCCTCGGCTTTCTGCGTGTGGATCACAGGCTTGTGACGCCATGCCCAGCAGCAGGGCATGTTCTTCGGAGAGAAGCCATGAAGCAAGAGGCCAGCCGCTCACCAGGACCAGCTCCTGGGGGTTTTCACAGAGCACTCTCTCACCCAGCACATCCAAGACCAGAGAGCAGGAATCGAATCGTGCCCCACCTTCATCCCCACAGGCAGTCCAGGAAGGCTTAGGATTGGTCTGGCTTTGCTGGGGGTATACAGTTCAACCCTGAGATAGATCGTGGGCTCCCTGGAAATTGTGCTGAAGAGACACGGATGAGGGCCGAAGCTTGGTCTCAGCCCTGGGCCTGGACTGGTGCCAGCCGACCATGCTTCTGGCACTGGGTAAGCTATCCAGGTGTGCACTGCCAAGAAATACAAGCCAGGGAAGGTATGGCGGGTAGGCTTTCCAGAAGCAGACACAGCCCTTTGTCTCTTCTTCTTTCCCCTTCCTTTGGTACTTCATGGGTACCCAGAGCGTGCTCTGAAGGCACAGAAGCAAAGCAGAGAGAGCTCAGCTTCCCTAGAGAGGGGTTAGGAGCAGATGTCAGGAAGCCATAGAGGCAGAGGCAGCCCCCCTGATCTCTCCAGAGAGCTCAAGATTGCCTTTTTTTTTTTTTTTAAAGAGAAGATCTTGCTATGTAGTCCCGACTGGCCTGGAACTCAAAAATGTAGATCTAGCTGGCCTCAAACTTGTAGCAATCCTCCTGCTTCTGCCCCTGAGTGCTGGGATGACTGATGGGGTAAGCATCATCACCCCAGAGGGGCTCTTCCAGTGGTCGCAATGGCTAGACTTGGTTACCTCCGCATCTGCAGGCATCTCATTTTATGACGTGTGGAGGCGGGCCAGTCAGGGCTCCTGCTGTCTTCTGCAGGGGCTAGCAACACTCCCAGGTGCATGGGGAGGAGAGGTCCATGGAGGATGTGGAGGGTTTGACCAGACACTCCCCTGCTCTTGCAGCTGGCCTGTGTGTGGCCAAGGTCTTAATGGAAGAGGATCTTGCAGTCACGGTCTCTGCAGCTCCAGCAGCAGGGCTACATCTGGAATGGCTTTCAGGAACATTCTGTTTGCATCTATAATGGCAGCAAAGGACTGGCTCTTTGTGTCACCAACAAGGAAAGAAGCCCACAGAGAGAACATAGAGAAGGCAGCAGCCACTCTTGATTTGTTTTTGTTTTTGTTTTCCTCAATCCATTTCAAGTGCCAGCTCTTATCTGTAAGTTCAGAGCCACAGGAAGCTCCACTATAGTCCACTGGGGGCCACGGGAAAAGGCAGAGGAGTGGTCGGTGGTGAAGACCCGTGGCCCGGCCCCTGTTACTTGCTGGGAGCAATTTCCTGGGATTATAAGCACCCTCGCTCCCAAAGGCTCTCTTCCCTGTGGTTCTGCAGGAACTATCCCAGAACACACAGCCCACTTCTGTCCCAGGCCTGAGGGGAGGTTGGGCCCTGGGCTGGTGGAGGGGCGGGGGTCAGGGGCTGGGCTCCGTGGGCAGCTGGGCTGCATACAGGGCCAAAGTGTGGTGCAGGAACTGGTACTGCTCAGCAGTCTGGATCATGCCTCCTCTGCAAGCAGAAGTTAGAGTAAGGAAGAGTCACGCTCCCTTCTGTCTCACTGCACTGCGGGGAAAGCTCTGACTCTCCCCTCCCCAAAGAGCCACCCTTTTCACCCCCTATTTCTCTTTACTGCCTCTCCCAGGGCAGCCCCAAGGAAGGAAGTGCCCCCTCTCTTGGTCCTCTGTCCCTTATCTACCTAGTTCTTGGGGCAAAATCAGACCTGACTTCTCAGCCGGGCACACCTTTAATCCCAGCACTTGGAAGGCAGAGGTGGATTGCTATGAGTTTGAGGCCAGCCTGGTCTACAAAGCTAGTCCTGGACAGCCAGGCCTACATGAGAAACCATGTATCTAAAAACAAAACAAATGAAAAACAAAAGGGGGGGGGCGAGTTGGGGGGGATGGGGAGGGATTGCTACACAATCATGGTAACAGCTAGTAGCCTACACCCCAGAGTCTGAACCCGCTTCTCTGCTTTCAAGCTCAGTGAATAGCTCACATTACCCATAGCTACTTTGTATCTAGAACAAGTTGTATCTTTAAAAATAAAAATCAAGACCGGGGCTTTCTATGTAGCTCTCCTTGGCCTTGAGCTAACTAAGTAGCCAGGCACTGGCTTTGAACTCACATTCACCTGCCTCAGCCTCCTGAGTGCTGGGATGACAGACATGCAGGTTGTACCTAGCCTCCATGGGAACGTATTCCCCAACTTTTCCCTGAGTAGAGAATTTGGGAGCCTGGGAGGGTAGGGGTGGGGGGTGGGGAGGGAGGGGGGGGAGGAAGGTTGAGGGAAAATTCAGAGTGACATATCTAGCTCCAGGCCCCCCAAGCTAACATTTCAAATGTGGGCTCAGTTATTAGCAAAATAGAAAGTTCTTTCAACAATACGCGTTCCTTGCTTTCCTCAAGGAGGGCCTAAGGGTGTCGTGCCTGCCCAGTGCCTCAGGACCACCAGTGTCCTTGTCAAGCAGTGTGGCTGCGCCTGCTTCCCACGACCCACCTGTCTAGGCGCAGTTGGCACACGATGCCCAGAATGTCCACTTCCCCTCGGGCCTTCAGCTGCTGGCAGCCGATGTGGGTGGCGATGAAGCACCCTGTCCGGCCGATCCCTGCACTGGGGAGGTCACAGGTGACCAGGGAACAGGGGAGACAGGGTGAGCACGGACGGCTCGGGCCAGACTTCAAATGATGAAAGAAGCAATGGGACTGAGGTGCTCTATCGTGGTAGGACCCTGACACCTCCAGCCCCAGCATCCCCGGCATCGCTGATGGAGGCAGACACATTAGCTTATCCTGGAGAAATTTGTAAACTTTACTTATTAGTCACACTCTAGGCCCAGCCAGCTCACCTTTGGCCTTCTGGTTCCTATAGACTAGACTAGACTGGCCTTGAACTCAGAGATCTGCCTACCTCTGCCTCCCAAGTGCTGAGATTAAAGGCATGCACTACTATGACTGGCCCTATGGACTTAAAAAACTATAACACTTGTTAATAATTCACAATTATTATAAATAATAATGGCTATTATTACTACTACTGCTACTACTACTACTACTACTACTATTATTATTATTATTATTATTATTATATAAAGATACTCATGGGCCCAGCCAGTCTGGAACTTGCTATGTAGTTCAGGCTGGCCTTGAACTCACAATGATCTACCTGCCTCTGCCTCCTGAGTGCTGGGACTAAAGGCGTGCGCCACCACACCAGGCATGGTTTTTTGTTTTTTTTAAAGATTTATTTATTTTATTTATTGTATATGAGTGCTTTATCTGTCGAGGAGGGCACCAGATCTCATTATAGATGGTTGTAAGCCACCATGTGGTTGCTGGGAATTGAACTTAGGACCTCTGGAAGAGCAGGCAGTGCTCTTAACCACTGAGCCATCTCTCCAGCCCTTAAAAAAAATTTTTTTTTTAAAGATAAGAGTTTCACTCTGTAGCCCACTGAGGCCTGGACCTTACCATATAGCCCAAATTCACTGTAACCCTTCTTCAGCCTCCTGAGTCCTGGGGTTACAGAAGGGTGCCTCCATACCCAGTATTTTTTTATGTTTTTTGTTTCTTTGTTTTTGTTGTTGTTGTCTGTTAGTTTGAGACAGTCTCTCTGTGTAGACCTTGCTAGTCTGAGACTTGCTGTGTAGACCAGGCTGGCCTCAAACTCACAGAGCTCTGCCTGCCTCTGCCTCCCAAGTGCTGGGATTAAAGCCCAGGTCTGTCCTTTTCCCAGGTTTGTTTGTTGTTTTTGTTTTTGTTTGTTTGCTTTATATTTTTATTTATTTTAATTTGCGGGTGGCATGTGTGTGCATGTGTGCACATGTGCCATCGTACCTGTGTGAAGGTTAGAAGGCAACTGTTGTGAGTCAGTTCTCTCCTTAGACCACGTAGATCCCAGAGACTGAACTTAGGCTGTCAGGCTCTGCCTTTGGTGCCTTTACCCACGGAGGCAACTTGTTGGCCCCTAGCTTTGCTTTGCTTTGCTTTTTGACAATGGCGTCTAGCCATGTAGCCCAGACTGACCTTACACTATCACCCCTACTGCTCTGGCCTTGAGGGTGCTCAGCACCAGGGAGCACCACCACGCCCTATTCCAGTGCAGCTTTTGATGGTGGCGTCTGTTTACAGTCCAAAAGCAGCTAATCCACAGCGCCTGCCTGTGTGCTGGCCATCCCCTGAGCATTCCTTATCTGACCACAACCTCCTGCCAGCTTCAGATCAGCTTCCACTGATGTCCTCTGGCTTGCATTTTCTCCTGTTGTCCTCTTCTCAGCTCTGTCACCTTGAGACTTCTTTCTCTCTGTCCTCACACCCTCTCTTGCCCTTTCTTGCCCCCCCCCCTTAGGTCTTACCTCTAATAGAGGCCACAAGTGAATCTCAGCACTTAGTTGGTGTGCCACCTCTGCATGGTCCAAGCATTCCGTTTGCACTTTTTGTCTCCTCCTCTTCCTCCTCCTCCTCCTCCTCCTCTTCCCTTCTCTACATAGCATCATATAGCCCAGCCTGGCCTTGAACTCTGTGTGTTTGTTTAGACCGGCTTTGAGCTCCTGATCCTCCTGAGTCTACCTCCCAAGCGTTGAGAGTACAGAAGCACACCACAATGCCCAGGCCCAAGCCTTATTTTTAAGTGATAAATCTGGGGTGTTGGATTCAATTCCCAACATCAACAAAAAGTAAAGCAAAATGGCAAATCTCAGTGTTTTAGTCAGTCTTACAAGTCCCCTTCATGAAGCCCTTAGCTGCCTTCCAGATTGGTTCCTATCAGTGTCCCAATATATAAGCTTCAGGCTTCCTCTCTGACCCTGCTCCTCACAGTGTATTTACCATTATTATTATTATTATTATTATTATTATTATTATTATTATTATTATTAATTTATTTCCTTAGCAAATACTACTCTCCCTCCTTGAGTGTTTTCCTTTCCCCCACAGGTGTTAGGTGACCTGACCCTGTGGACTCTGTCCTACTCCATCCAGCTTTCATTGCATTGTAGACCATTTAATTGTTTAATCTGCTGCCTTTCTGATTGAGCTATGAGCATGCCAGGGAAGAAACTAAACTGTTTTATTCTTAGCTATGTTCTTATGTTTAACATGGTGCCTGACAACAGCAACAACAGGTTTCCAACAAACCCACTCTAGTTTATTCCTGTGATCCCCAAAGGAAATCGAGAGGCTGGGGCAGGAGGATTGCCATGAGTTTGATAATTAGCCTTGGCTACAAAGAGGGTTCCTGTCCCCAAAACAAAGCAAAATAAACAAACAAACAATACAACACAACAAATCTAACAAAAACAAAAATAAACCCAAACACTAAAAGACCCCAAGCAAACAAAAAAGTTGGCCAACGATTAAGTAGACCGCCTAACAGCAGATGCCATGTTTATCTCATCTCTGCCTGACTAGACACTTCCTACAAGCCAGGGCTCCATCCAGGTAAGAACTGGGCCCGTCCTGTGTGGTATCAGCTGGATGCCTCTCTACCAGAGACCTAGAGGGTAGGGAAGGCAAGCACTGGGTCTAGGCTGGGGCTGGGGAGGGCCTACCTGCAGTGAACCACAATAGGCCCAGAGTTGGCAGCTGCCTCTGGGCTCTCCACCTCAGCCACCAGGCGCAGCAGGGGCCCAGCCGACTCTGGAGTCTGGTGATCCGGCCAGGCTGAGAAGAGGACGTGCTTCACTGGCCGGCATTCCTCTTGGTACTGGGGCCATGAGAAAACAGGAGAGTAAGGCATGACAACCAGGATGTGGTGTGAGTGCTGCCTGCTCCTGGTGCCAGCAAGTGAGTGCTGGCAATCAACTCAGAGCAGGCAAGGCCCATCCTCCTGCCCACTTTGCTAACTCACCTTCCACCATGACCCACTCCAAAACTGAAGGAAGGAGCAATGTTCTGAGAGAGGGAGAGAGAGCCAGGCTCAAGTCTTGCCTGTGCCTCTATCTATCGCAGGACTAATGGGAAGTGTGTAATTCTCATTTCTTCCCTAGTAAGTGGGCACAGGGATATCTTTTTGTTTGCTTCCCAGGCTGCTTGGGGAACAATGAACTGATACAGAAATCATTTGGAAGTGTAAGACTGTGTCCAGTAATAGAAAGCTCCCCCTCTCCCTCCCCACGTGGTCCCTCCCTCCTCCCTTTCCTCCTGTTCTCTCTCCCTTCTCTCTAGATAGGGAATCTTGCTTTGCTGTTCCAGTCAGTTCTCCTCTCCCCCACCATGTGGGTTTTCAGGATTGAACTCAGGTCATCAGGCTTGGCAGAAGCGCCTTTACCCGCTGAGCCCTCTCTCTGTCCCCTAGAGAGAATTCCTAAGTACATCACATGTACTTTAACATTGTTGGCACACTTCTTTGACTTCTCCTCACTCTCCTGGATCTCTCTTCTCTCCTGGTATATAGCATTGGGGGGGGGGGGCTGATTCCTGATGGTGCCTATTGGTTTGTTGGCACATCCCTTCTTAATTACAGGTACCTTGATGGCTGTACCCATTTCTCTTTATTTTTCTTTTTCTTTTCTTTTCTCTTTTTTTGTTTTTTTTGTTTTTTTGTTTTTTTGGCTTTTTGAGATAGGGTTTCTCTGTGTAGCCTTGGCTGTCCTGGACTCACTTTGTAGACCAGGCTGGCCTCGAACACACAGCGATCTTCCTGCCTCTGCCTTCCAAGTGCTGGGCTTAAAGGCGTGCGCCACCACGCCCAGCCCCATTTTTCTTTCTTTTGTGGCACCTCTTTTAAATGTGAAGACCAAGGTTTAAATTAGTGGACTTGGTGAACTTACTAAACTTAGTGAAGGGGGAGCCTGAGTTCCAGAGATGCTAGAGTGGCCCAGACCTCCCATTTTGGCCAGCTCCAGGGGATGGTACCTGGATGGTAAGCCGCCTCACAGTATATTCTGGGTGTTCTTTCACGTCCTGGATGCAGACCTGGAAGGGCCCATAGGTTTCCTCTTCTGTGGGCCAGTAGTGTACACATTTCTAGAAGGGAGGGAGCTGGGAGTCAGAGTGGGAGGGTCCATCAGTGGAGCAAGGCTGGGTCAGCAGACAGAGGCCTAGTGTCCCCTTGTCATATCTTACCCCATGACCCAGGCCAGGGACTGGAGTCTGGCCCTCCCAAGCTTAAACTACAGCGTCACTCCACCCACATTTTGGCTGTGAACAGCTTCCCTGGGTTGTTGTGTGTATCTCAGGAGCCCTCCTGAGAGACAATGCCCCGGGGGCCTGTCAGGGCCGTCAGCTCCCAGTGAGGCCTCTACTCCACTCTGCATGAGTGGTGTGGGAGGGGAGGGTGCCACCCTTTCTGGGTGACCCTGCCTCCTACCTCCTTGCCTTCTCTGAGCTGGGTGAGCATGACAACGAGGGACACTTCCTCTTGCCACACCATCTCCCAGAAGTCTGCTACTGTGTTGGGCATGGGGCCCTGGGTGGCAATGTAGACCTTCTCCTTCCCATCATAGCCCTGGGGAGAGAAAGCACAGAAGGAGACAGATGCTGTGAGTTCAGTTAGATGTACTCATGCGCGCACACGTACACACACACACGCACACGTACACACACACACACACACACACACGCACGCGCACGCACGCGCACACACACACCAGAAGCCGCATGCTAGAGGAGGAACACCCGAGTTCAAATCCCTGTCCTGCGGTTTCCTAGCTAAGTGGTCACGGGCACGTCGGTGTGAAACTCCACCCCACCCCATGGTTTCCCGACCTATAGGCGGTAGCTAATGATTGTAGCGTAGTGTGAATTAAACTCAGTAGAATGTATTGGCAGCCTCCCACAGAGCAGGCACCAGGTACCTGCTTGTCCGTGGCCTCTACTGCTTTCTTCCAGTGCAAAACATAACAGCCCTCAATATTTATAAACGAAAAGTTTCACATTTCATGAATCAGTTTTATATATTTGGCACCAAACAAAATCCAGCATACATTTCCTAGTCTGCTCTCCTCTCTCCCATCATCCTTAGCTTCCATGCATCCTACTGTTTGTTCTCCTGGTTCCCTGGTTCCCGCAGGCAGACAGAGGACCAGACCATCTAGCATGCTTTCTGGCTGACTGCTTTGCTACTCAGCACCCAGACTACTGTCCTACCATATCTGACCACAAGGGGGCACTAGTTTTACATCCACCTACCAAAGGAGGTGAAGTTGGGATAGATGGTCCATCTTGCCTTTAGAGTGCTACTAGCTGGACGTGAATCAGTCTCTACAAAGGAGGCACTACCTGGTGCGAGGTCGGGGGTGGGGGTGGGGGGTAGGGAAAGACTGAGTGTGGAAGCCACCAGCCTTTAAGAAACCAGTGACTATGCTCAGCCGTGTCAACTTACTGCCGAGTTTAGAGGGTTGTAATGTATAAGATAACAGGGTAGGTTAAGGTGATTTGCAAAGTTTGACATCTTTTCTAGGCTGATATCTCAGGGGTCATTCAGGATGTGTCCCCTCCCCTCCTCCCCTAGTCTAGCAGAGAGAGCTATGGTAGGAGGGAGTTGGAGTGAAGAGGGCCCTGGAGGCCAAGTCACAGCTGGGTGGTATCATGTGGCATTCTCATTTTTAAAGGCAGGCCTGCCCCCACTGCAGCAGCAGCAGCCAGCCACTCACTCGGATGTAGTTGGCGTTGATGTAGTCGCTGTCCTCCTGGCTCTGTGCCCGGCCAAGACAGACACGGCTCTGGGGATCTAGGAAGGGAAGATCAATGGAGGTGAAAGGTCAGAAGGTGAGCAACAAATGTGGATCCTAACAGAGTCAGAGGGAAGAGTGACCTCACACTGTTTGCAATACTTTGTTGACTTATTTTACAAACAGACAACGTAATACCTATGTATTATAAAATGTTTCCAGCTGGGCATAGTGCGCACGCCTTTAATCCCAGCACTCAGGAGGCAGAGGCAGGCGGGATCGCTGCGAGTTCAAGTCCAGCCTGTTCTACAAAGTGAGTCTAGGACAGCCAAGGCTACACAGAAAAACCCTGTCTCAAAAATACCAACCAACCAACCAACCAAAAAACAAAAAGGGAGGAAACTGATAAGAATAGAGATTCTGCAGAGGAAAACTTTTTTTTTTCTGATTAGGAGAACAAGCTTTAGATGAATACATTATCTAACCATGAGGGAGATCGGGCTCGGTCTCCAAAGGTGTGGGGTCTTTCTTTCCCCAGTCAAACCGGATGACGGATGAAGGCGCTGGCTTCCCCTCTTTGGTGGTTGTAGAGCTTGCTAGAATTAGGCCAAGGCCAAAGGCTAACGAACTCACGTTGACAAGTGTTCACAGAACCCCTGGTCTACTCTAGCAGGCAGTGAGCCGCTGTAGTAGGCTCCAGCTTGCCTCTGTAAAGTGGGAGGTGCTAGGCCTGGGTCTGTCTGTGCGTTCGCCTCTGTCACACAGGCTCGAAGTAAGCTTCTGCAGATGCTGTCCACCTCCTAGCCGACAGGGTGTGGTATTACTGTTTCTCTGTTGAAAGACGGTGTCCCAAGCACTATTGTTCCTCCTTGGCTGCACTGAGTTTTTTTGTTTGTTTGTTTGTTTGTTTTTGTTTTTCATTGTTGACGTTTTTTTGTTTTTATTTTTGTCAAGGCCTCGTTTAAACCAAGCTAGCCTAGAACTTGCTGTATAGCTGGGACTGACCTTGAATTCCTGATCCTCTACCCCAGCCTCCAAGTGCCGGGATTATTATAGGCTACGCCATGAAGCCTGGCTTCAAGGTGTACACCCAGTCTTCTCAAGTCTTTCCTCCCCAGGGATGCTGTCCTCCCTCATCCCCACCGTGTTCCTTACTTGGCAAGATGGTCTTGTATCGGTCTTTGGAAGCATGGCCAGGGATATCCAGGTCTTCAGGGTTGACGAAGTTGGAGGGGATCTTCTGATGATGGGGGATAAGTGAGTTAACATCTGGTCCCCTTCCCAGCTTCCTTTCCTCCCTTTCCATCCTCTGCGCCCAGAGTGGAAGAACAAGGATGGGGACAGCCTTCTCTGCCGAGCCCCAGGCTCATCCCTAAGGACCCCCCACCCACCCACCCAAGGAGAAGGGAGGCCCAAGGAATCCATGACAGTCTGAGATGGAAGAACAAAGTGACGTGGAGTGGACCCCAACTTCTTACCAAGAATTCCTCCTCTAGCTGCTTGGGGCTGGGTGGCTGGTGCTGTAGACCCCAGCATGTAAGGGGGTGTCCAGCCGTGCGCAGAAAGTGTAGGGTGACTTCCCGGGGTGTGTTCACCGAGCAGATGGGTTCGACGGTGCCCAAAGACCGCACATCCAGCATCAGAGCCACGCTGGAGCCTCTTCTGCAAGCACAGTCCGCCAGTGCCCAATGAACACCCTGGAGCACTCGCATTGCTTTCAGTGGCTCCTCGGTTACAAAGCTTGTCTGAGGAGGGCCACACTTGGTCTTTCTCTTGACCTAGAGGCCCAGGGCACTCAAGGGTCAGACCTTTACTACGTTCCCCTTTCTCTTTATCAGAGAAGAACAGAGTGGCCTGCAACGCCTTTGCTCCTTCCTGCTGCCTACCTCTCCGACTCCCATGCCGGCGCCGAGGCTCCCGCCCACACCCAAATGCCATGAAGGGCCCTAGACTTGTCCCAGAGGTTGCTCATCACAACTTGAAACTTCGGGAGCAGGCAGGCCCACGGCTGACATGAAACTTTGTTGTCTCAGACACACGAAGGATGGGCAAGCAACCTGCAAGTTTTGAATCGTTGGGTTTTGTTTGCTTGTTTTCCTGGCCTTGTGGACTCTGTTGTTAGAACTGGAAAGGAAGGAAGGCTACCCAGGGCTAGGAAGCTTCTGTCTGTGAGAGCTCTCACCTCTCCTGCAGCCGCACGTGTTTCTTAGCTGGAGCTTTGGTGGGTGGAGGCTGGGTCATGGCTGTCCCCAAAGACAAGGTTGGCAGCTGTGCTCTGGAGCGCCCCTCGCAGGCCTGGACCATGCTGTGGTAGGTTGCTGGGCCCAAGGGAGGCTCACTCAGCCATGAGGCCTGCCTGAAAGACAAGGTCATGCGGGCCTTGCTAGCTAGAAGGAAGCTTCTAAGCCCAGCCTGGCCATCCTCTCAAGGAAGTGGCCTTTCATCCCCGCAAGTGCAGGAGCTCTTTGTTGGGGCGCAGGACGGAGGGAGATGGAGAAGTCTAGGTATGGGTGAAGGTAGGAAAGAATCTGGAAGGCGGAAGAGACGCAGTACCCAGGTCCCCAGGCCTCTAAGCTGGGGTACGAATGGGAACACAGACCTGCTGGCCACACAGAAGGGAGGGAGTTAGCTCACAGCTCTCTAAGTCTAGCTAGCAGTCTTCTCCAGAATGAGAAACTGAGGCCTTTAGTAGCGTTGGAGCCAGTTGGGGACCCCGGCACGCTACACCTCTGTTAGGGTCTTCTAATTGTTGGCAGCTCCACTCCAAGATTAGTTGTGGCTTCTGGGGGGTGGGGGGGGTGTCTCTGTCCAGGGCGGTAGGCCGGGGGTGTTTCCTTCCTCCTCCTACCCATCCCCCAGTCTCCCGCCTCTGTAACTGTCACAGGAAATGGCCTCACTAAGCCCTAGAGCGCCAGCGCATGGTGAGGCTACAGTTGAGGGTATAGAAGGGGCACAGAGGTGATGAGGGCATTGCCTTTTGGGGGCAGTCCCTATCTCTCAGAGCTAAGTCATAGGCCCCCATGGTGGTGGGGTTAGGGCTGCTGACCCACACGGCCAGAGGCCTGGGAACAGTGTGGGCCACCCAGGTGTGGCTGGGACAGCACTCTCCCACAACAGGAAGGGGCCTCTAGCCTCTGCTCTCTTGGTGTTCTGTGTGGCTTCTTTGCCCTCCAGCCACAGGGACACCAGATATGCCACTATTCATGCCCCATCCAGGCATGGTAGCCCCAAACTCAGGCAGCCTCACCCCATCCGTGGAGCCCTCCCATTTCCAGGGTGCCCCCACCGTGGGCCATAGGATGACTGCGCCCCACTTCAAGTACTTACTGGAGCAGCTGTGTCCTCCCAGGCTGCCTCCTGCCAGCTGTCTGTCAGTCCGTCTATCTTTGAGGACTGAGAGGCTTCAGGAAGCCAGCTTCCTCCCTCCGCCCCTCCTGGCTTCCACCCACGCACACCCAGCTGCAGGCTGCCCTCCTGCGCCTGTTGCAGCTACCGCCAGGGGTCGGGCATCCTCCCTGTTCCCCCCTAAGAGGAAGTGGGGTGCTGCCCTGCCATCCTTGCTGGGTGCCAAGGCTCTGGGAATGGATAAGGGATAGGCCTTCCCTGACCACCCCAGGTCTCCTCCTCCAGGTCCTTGTCACCCGCCCCCCCACCCCCACCCCCACCCCCCACCCGGCCCCTCCTGCCTCTACCTCCTTGCTGAGAAAACAGCCATAGGGATCCCTCAGCTCTTTTGGCTGTGACCTTGGCTAAAGACTCAATGCCACTTCTCAGCTTCTGCCCCTGTAAGCCCTTGTTGCTTCAAAGCCTGGGAATTTGTGGCCAAACCCAGGCCATATCTGCCCCCCAAGCAGAGCAGATATGTCACATAGCTGCAGGTTGGGCAAAGAGGAGGCAGGACGCCTCCTTCTGTACAGGCAGGAGGGGCCAGGGCTAGGCAGGAAGGGTAGCATCCAGGCCCCAGAGTCGCTCAGCCTGCAAGGCATAGGCTAGTCACCAGAGATCAGATAGCACTGGTAAACTGGAGAAGAATCTGGGGTTGCTTCTGTAGGAGCCTTCCTCCCCCTCCACCCCCCCACCCCCCGCCCCCTGACTACTCTTCAGGGACTGTCTTAAAACCCTGCGTCTCCTCAGAAGACTTACAGATAGTCGAAGGCTGTGGCCCTCACATCAGGGACTTCCCATGTCCTCTTCACCACTGGGCCACTTGGATGCTTGTGGTGTGGGGAGGAAGCGGTCCCCAAGTCCAAGACTCCGCAGCCCCCGACCCCGCCTGGCTTTGGCAGGCAGGCCCCTTGCCGGGCCTCAGCCCAACTGGTTCGTGGTTCATGCTTGCTTGCAAGACTCCTTTACTCTGTGATGGTTCCCCAACCCCTTCCTGGCCCCCAGCGCTTGAATTCCACATCCTCTCTCTTTTCCTCCCACTTCTCTGATTCAACTGTCAAATGGTGACACCAAAAAAGAAATGCTGTGCAGTAGGCACAGGGGTGGCACCTGAGAGAGATGGGAGGAAGGGCTGGTCTCCATCGTGGCCCCTAGGGGACGAGGTGAGGACCAAGGATGACCCTTGGAAGTCAGGAAGCTTGGGACAGCTGTCCTTGTCCTTGGCTGTTAAGTCAGAGGGTGACTCCCTGGGGCCTCTCACGGCTGGGTGACTCTGCCTCCCTCTTGGATGTAGCCTGTTCTCCTCTGAGGTACAGGTAGGCTCTCCCGAAGGAGAAGCGGGTGCCGAGATAAGGTGACAGAAGCAGGAGCCTGGAGGCTGGGCCCTGCCTTCATCTCCTGACAGGAGTGTTTGCACTGGCACATAGAGGAGAGGGGTGGGAATGGCGTGGAAGGAGGGCCACCCGCCCTGGGCCAGCTGTCGATTGTGATCAAGAAAAGGAAGTGAGGATACCACAGGGGTGGGGAGAAGGAAGTAGGCGAAGCCCCTCCCCCACAGGTCGGCCCAGTGTCCCCAGTTTGCAGTTCTAGCTTGCTGGCTGTGAGTGCACCTCTCAACCCTCACAGATGGGGACCCAGTGAGGTTCAAGAAGTGGGAAGCTGCGCTCTTGGGTAGAGAGCAAAGAAGCTGAGAGATGGAGTTGGTGGGGTGAAGGTCAAGCTAAGCATGACGCAAGCCCCCCCTCCGCCAAGCCCCCCTAACCGTGCCCCCCCCCCCCGCTCTACCCCCCTTCCCCGGTCAGGCTCTCTCTCTAGGTCTCTGGCTGGCTTCTACCTTCCTGCCCACTCTTTCTCCCTATTCTGCTTGCGAATGCCTGAGCACCCACAAAACCCTGCAGCCAGAATCTCCACCCTAGGCCTCGGATGGGACAAGACACGTGTCCTTGCCGGGCATGGTAGCACACGCCTTTAATCCCAGCACTCGGGAGCCAGAGGCAGGCGGATCTCTGTGAGTTCAACGCCAGCCTGGTCTACAAAGTGAGTCTAGGACAGCCAAGGCTACACAGAGAAACCCTGTCTCAAACAAACAAACAAACAAAACAAACAAACAAAAAAGGACACGTGTCCCTGTCCTGCCCCTGCCCTTCCCCATTATCTCTGGAGTAACCTCTGCCTTGTCCATGCTGCCAGGAAGCTCCTGAGGGTGACATCCCATCCTCCGTAGAACCTTCCCAGACCTGGGGGCTGGGACCCATACCATTAAGAAGCGTCCGTCTCTCACGTTGCTGACTTGTCTTTCTGGTTGGGAATTAGGTCCCAGTACCTTCAACTTAAGAGAACATAAAGTCATCCCTGGAAACCAGAGGGACTTGCCTAATGAGCAAGCTGATGCTTAGTGGCCCTGTGACCTTGGCCAAGTTACTGGACTTCCCTGAGTCTCAGATTCCCCAACATCTTTCTTCCTTCCAGGGGAAGATAGTAAGGACAATGGCCTCTTGTCAGGAAGATGTGCGCTTTGCCCACAGCCCCGGTGCTTGGAATCACAGACACCACGAGAAGCTGGCAACACTGACTAGGGTTTGGGAGCTGGGGGGCCCCACCTGGTGGTGAGAGTGGAAGTGGGGTTGAGTCTTTCCTCCATCCAAGTTTTCCCTTCTTCCCCTTCCTTTTTCCAGCCAGCCCGCATCTTTTGGGGGGAAGCTCCACTCTAGCCCTGGACAAGTCCTGGAAGGAGTTACTCCCAGCAGCCCAGAATGGTCAGACCCCCTCACAGCAGAGTGGGTGGCAGTGCCTAGACCCCAGCTGGAGTTGGGGAGGGGGTCACAGCAGGGCCAAGGTCTTACCCCACTTGAGTCTCACCTGTGGCCCTGTGGTCAGCCTGCAATTTCTCCCTCCCCCTCTCTCCCTGATGGAGGCCTCCCACTCATCGGTCCTATTCCAGGGGCCACAACTTCTGTCCCCAGTGCAACTGCAATTCCCAGAAGTCCTTGTCCCTTGCAGCTCTTGGGGAGCCAGATGGCTGTCAGTCCCCAGAGACAAAGGCTGTCACCCTGTAACGTTGCAGGGTGCTCTGGATGGATGCGGGGATGATGGCGAACCCCTAGGATGCTAGGTGGCTGTTCCCGATCGCCTCCATCCTCCTCAAATACCGAGGCAGCTACTCTTTCTCATATCCCTACAAGCCTGGGCTTGTCCTTGGTGGTGTAGGGGAGACTGAGCTCACCAAGCAGGAGTCGGGAAGAGACCCAAGGAGACAGGGTGAGTGAGGCAGAGAAGTGCTGCTAAGCCAGTGCATGAAGGTGGGGGCACCCCAGCATAGCCCAGGCTGCGCCTCTGCGACAGCTGTCTCAGGTGCCCCTCCCTGCCCCAGTTTTCCTCCTGCTACCTTTTCGATGCCTGCAGAGGTTAGGACTTTCCTACACCACTCATCACTGGCGGAGAGGACCAACAACAGCACAGGGGAACCATGGCTAGGCTAGCCTTCCCAGAGTGTCAGGAAACTAACTGCCCTGCTCTATGCCTGGTGCCAAACTCACTGTCCTGGCAGAGTGACTTCAAGCTGAAGGAGATTCCTTTTCTTCCAAGGCCAGGGCCAGAGGGATGGACACCTGTCACACAATGGCCCCTTTATGGCCTTGATACAGGCTTATGCATACTGTTAGTCCCCCTAACACACAGCACGTCACTGCCTGCCCTCTCTAGCTCCCGTGCTGACTTCCCTCAGCCTGCTTAGTAGAAGCTGGACCTTCCCCCTTTCCTGGTGACCTTCCCTAGTTTGTGGGAGGGAGAGGGGGCGACTTGTTCTCTTCTGCCTGGTAATTATCTTGCTTTGGTGTGGGGGATGCCCAAGGCCTGGCTTCTGGCTGTGGGAGAGCAGAGGAGGAGCCGGAAGAGCAGCCCACAGCAGCTGCCGGGAGGGAGCAGGCTAGTTCGCACTTGGAAGTTGGGATGGCAGGCCCAGTCCTCTGTCTTCCTCTCCCTCCTGACCAGGCTCACTCCACACTGAGACGGTAGGCTTCAAGACCACGGGGTTTTCTAGGCAGGGGATGTGGGTTTGTCTGTGGGGGTGGCTGCTGGGGAAAGAAAAGTTACATTTTTGCTAAATAGAGAATCTTGGCCTGGGGGTGGGCGGTGGGGGTGGGGCAGGGGTTTCTTCCTTACTCTCTTCTGAGCCTATCTCTCACCCCCAAGGCTGCTTTAACAGGGTGAGGCTGGTAACTGGGCCTCTTCAAGGCTGGGTCTGTAGGACTAGTTATGAAGCGTGCTCTGTCCCTACAGGCCTCTCTTTCATAGGACCCCAACCCTTTACCCACAGGTGGGCACTTTATGTCTCCTCTGTTCAGAATCTGAGGTAAAAGATGCTTTCATCTCTCTCAACCCATCCTGGCTGCTCACAGAGACTCCACTAGAAGAAACAGAGGGAAGTGTCCCCAGGTGAGGTAGGGTTGGTGAAGGACCAGGTTAGGGCATTTCCTCTACATCTTGGCCAGACTGAGGCCTGAGACTGCCCCCCTCCCCCGGCACACCACCACCACCACCACCTCCCTTCCTCACGCTTTCTCTGTTGCTAGCCTGCCTCCCTGCGTCTTTCAGAAGTGCCATGTATGCACATGTAGACACACACACTCACGCACACAGCCTGGAAAAACTGATGAGTCTGCAGTACTAAGTTTCCAGGACCCCATCCAGGCCGGTGGGCGGCTCTGAGGTTTGGGGCTGGACAGAGCTGTGGAGGGGGTGGGGCAGGCAGCTGCCCTTGATGCCAGGCTGAGGGAGGAGGCAGGCCAGGCTGGTTTCTGATGCAGGCCTGAGCTCCTTGCTGAAGCAGACTAGGAGTCTATACCTGTCTGTCTGTCTGTCTGTCTGTCTGCCTGTCTGCACAGCCTCCCACTCTCTTCCTGAGCTAGCTGAGTTCTGGGCTTCCTTCCCAGGCCTCAGAGGCCCTGACTCTGCTCCCTCCCTTCCCACGGCTGAGTCTGGCGCAAGAGCACCTGGGCCAGCTGCACCAGGTGGGCCCCTGGCGAGCCTGAGCCCTTAGGTTGTTGGCCAGACCCCAGCTGGGTCATTGGAAGGGCTGGGAGAGGGCAGGCTGGCTCCTGCTGACCGAAGGAGAAGAAATAAGGAGAGGGGAGAAACCCCCCCCCTCCAGGAATGTCAATCACTCCCAGCTGCTTCCCAGCACAGAGGACTTGAACTGGGGATGGGAAAACCTTTTGCCTTCTCTGCTCATTGGAGTCAGAAGTCACGGGTTCAAGTCCAGCTCCTTTCCTCACACGCATGGGACCTGAGGCTGGACTCTGTGGATGTCAGCTTCTTCATCTGGGCAGTTAGGGATGTGAGAGATGGGATCCAGGGGCCAGGCAAGCTCTAGACCCACACGCCATGGGCTTCTGTGCCTCTGGCTGCTGGAGCAGGTTAGGCAAGAGGGGCGACACACAGCTGGCTTACCTACCGCATGTATTCAGGACACACACCTACCTCCCCTCGTGCCTGCCTTGAAACCTCACCCCTGGAAACACTGTCTACCAGGAAGGCACAGGGGAGGGGACCAATGGACACCAAGCCCTCTTCCGGGGACAGCGTGGGGGGGGAGTCAGGCGCTTCAGTTCTGTGTGTTTGTCTGCAAGGCCACCACTCCTCAGTCTTCCACAAGAGCACAGGGCGGTTCTCCTTCCCAGAGAGCTGACTGCTGGCAGCCAGCGGAGGTGAGGGAAACAGAGGAAAGAGGTGGGCTCGTGGGCCACCCGAGAGCTGCTGTTCCCTTGGGGCCAGATGCTGTCTGTTTTTCCTCCACTTCGTAGCCTTGGCCAGACCAGGCCAGCGTTGGGGGGTCAGGATCTGCCGCCTGTCACCTATCCAATACTCCTCCCTTTCCAGCCTTGCCTGCCTGCCAGCCAGCCACCAGGGCAGGGGAGGGTGAGGGGGTCTAGACCCCCGCCTCTGCCTCCCAATTTTGACTCTGCAGACTCCATCCACGATGAGGCTCTTGACTCTGTCCGCTGCCCTCCTCTGGCTCCAGGGCCTTTTGGCAGAGGTGAGGTGGGCATTGGGGGTGGGGTGGGGTGGGTGGACCTGTTCTCTGGGGGCATGTCTAGGCTTCCTACCTCACTGTGGGGCTCCACAGCTGGTCCGCATTATGGTAGAGGGAAACTGCTTCCTTTCCAACCCAGGCCAGCACAGAAGCGGGAGGACAGATTGCTTCAGCCTTGTCGGCTGCTGGCTACTGCCCGCTGGCTGTATGGTGGTGCACTTTTGGGAAAGGCCTCTTCAGCTGTGTGTGGCAGGGGTGGGGGTGTAGGAGGCAGGGGTGGGGGTGTGGGGGGCAGACACAGAGGGAATTTTTCTTTCTGGTCTGGATCCTTACTCCATGGGCTATCCCAGAGGGCTGGGCTGCAGAGGCTTCTGCACATCTGCTTCCCCTATTGCTGTCCTTCCTACAGGAAGATGTGTGTCCATCTCTGGAAGGGAGCCCAGACAGGGAGGGTGGAGGTAGGTGGAGAGAGAGAGAGAGAGAGAGAGAGAGAGAGAGAGAGAGAGAGAGAGAGAGACAGAGACACACGGGACTCTGGATGTGGGCGGTGGGCGGGTCATCGGGCTAATTTCTCCACCGGACTCTGCCTCCCCCTCGCCCTCCGTCCTGGGTCTTGCTTTCCTTTTTCACGGCAGAAGGGGTACGAGGTGACTGAATGCTTGCACCCCTGTCCCCTAAGGCTCACTCCTGAGTGTGAACATCAGCAGCCAAGGAGGACCTACCAGCCTGTTTCTGAGCTGGCTAGCTGCAGAGCCAGGTGGATTCGACTATGCCCTCTGCCTCAGGAGCTTGAACACCTCAGGCGCTCCACAAGGGCGAGAGTTCCGGGCTCACACAAATGAGTCCAGCTTTGAGTTCCGCGGCCTGGTGCCAGGGAGTCGCTACCAGCTGGAACTGACTGTTCTAAGACCCTGTTGGCAGAATGTCACGGTTAACCTCACTGCCCAGACAGGTACGAAGCCAGAAGGCTGAGGGGTGGTGGTGGTGGTGGTGGTCTTACTTGGGGTTGAGGCAGGAGATGACAGCTGCTCTAGAGGACTGGTAGTAGGGTTCAGAGAAACCAAGAGGGGGCGCCTCTCAGGATGATGAGCCCTTTGCACAGACCCTGGTGCTTCTCTTGACGTTTGGCACAGCCCCGTCAGTGGTCCGTGGACTGCAGCTGCATAGCTCTGGGAGCCCAGCCAGCCTGGAAGCCTCATGGAGTGACGCCCTCGGGGAACAAGACAGCTACCAGCTTCTCCTCTACCACCTGGAATCCCAAGCTCTGGCATGTAACGTCTCTGTGTCCCCCGGCATCCTGTCTTACAATTTTGGCAACCTCTTGCCAGGTAGTCAGTATGTCTTGCAGGTTATCACCTGGGCTGGCAGTCTCCAAGCGAAGACCAGCATCCACCAATGGACAGGTAAGGTGGGTAGCTGGCCAGGGACCCAGGTAGCAGCTAGAATGGGGACTTGAGAATGATGCTGAGTCTGCAATGTGTAGGCAGTGTGTCCCAGGTTTCTGGGATCCCTCCTGCTACAACTGGTGCCGGCATCTTGCTCCCGAGTCCTTCCTCAAGGCTGCCTCTGCTCTCTTCATGTTTCCTGCAGAGCCTGTGACTCCAGATCGCCTAGTACTACGTGCCTTGGATACCAGCAGCCTGCAAGCCTCCTGGAACAGCTCTGAAGGGGCTGCCTGGTTTCACCTGATGCTCATAGACCTTCTAGAGGGCACCAACGTGACTGCAGTGCTCAGACGAGGGGCCTCAAACCACACCTTCCTCCGCCTGTCTCCAGGCACACCTTATAAGCTGAAGCTCTGTGCTGCTGCTGGGCCTCACCAGGTTGTGGGGCCCAATGCCACCGAGTGGACCTGTGAGTGCTTAGGGGACACAACAGAGGCTCCTCCATTTTCCTCTGGCTGAGTAGTGAAGAACAGGGCTCCCCCCTCCCCTCCCCACCCCCAAGGCCTGGAAGGGTGTGCCCCTCTGGATGATTTGTGATTGGCAACTGCCTGAGGAAACGGCAGTGGTACTAATGGTTAAGATCCATTGAACCCTCTCCAGATAGGCTCTGAGCCAGCTACTTTCTGGGTATGGCTTCACTGGATCCCCAAAGAGCCTGATAAAGGTCTTACTCTCCTGTGTTGCTACAGGCACAGAGGTACAGAGAGAGCCCAAATCATACTGTGTATATATGTGGCTGACTCTGAACCTCAGGCTGGGTACCTGTCTCTGCCACCATGATACCATGTTTTCACTCTGAGAAACAGCTGTGTGGTGGTTAACAGTTTTTGCTACCTGTTGGCCGCGTGTCTCTGGGCAAGGTGTTTACCTTTTCTGTGTTTTAGTTAGGCTTAGTGTCGTGGGAGGTGCTGTGTGTGGAATCCCCCCAGGCCAGGCTGGCAGGCACAGCTGTGAGCACTTGATGAGCTTTTGTATCTGTTACTGTTGAGTTGCCCGGGGTCAGTTGGTAGCTTCCGGCACTTGGCAGTCATTGGGATGAAAAATGAGGCTGTTAGGCAGGTGTGGTGGTGCACACCTGTAATCCCAGCACTCGGGAGGCAGAGGCAGGCTGATCTTTGTGAGTTCGAGGCCAGCCTGGTCTACGAAGAGAGTCCAGGGCAGTCAAGGCTGTTTCACAGAGACACCCTGTCTAGAAAAACAAAAACAAAAGGAAAAGGAAGCTGCTAATACCCAAACATGAGGCCGGCAGGTACGTGTAGTGGTTAGTGCACAGAATGGGTTTTCTTACCTTCTGTATTTACCTGTTTCCTTAGATCCCTCCTCCCCGTCTGGCCTGGTGCTGACTCCTTTGCGTAACGAGCTCTGGGCAAGCTGGAAGGCAGGGCTGGGAGCCCGGGACGGCTATGTACTGAAGTTAAGTGGGCCAGTGGAGGAGACTACCATCCTGGGCCCTGAAGAATGCAATGCTGTATTCCCAGGGCCCCTGCCTCCCGGCCAGTACACTTTGGAGCTAAAGGTTATAGCTGGACCTTATGATGCCTGGGTGCAGGCCAGTTCCTGGCTGGGTGGTGAGTCTGGCTGGAGTGGGGCTCAGGCTGGGAGCCTGTGTAGGGGAATACCAGTGTCCTCACTTTCTGCTTGCCCCCCTTCCCCACTTCTCCTCCAGAATCTGCTGCGCTTCCCAGGGACGGTCCTGGTGCTAGACTGTGGCTAGACGGACTGGAAGCTACTAAGCAGCCTGGGAGGCGGGCACTGCTCTATACTGATGGTGCCCTAGGCCTCATCGGAAACATCTCCGTGCCCTCTGGTGCCACTCACGTCACTTTCTGTGGCTTGGTACCCGGAGCCCACTACCGGGTGGACATTGCCTCATCCATGGGAGACATCACTCAGAGCCTCACAGGCTACACAAGTGAGTGCGAGCATTTGAAGTCCTTCAGGCCTGGGCCTAGCGGAGGTGGGCAGAAGGGATCACAGGGCTCCTTGCCCAATTTTCCCTTCTTCAGGTCCCCTGCCACCGCAGACACTGGAGGTCATCCACAGGAGCAGCCCATCTGACCTGACTATTGTTTGGACTCCGGCACCAGGGCAACTGGAAGGTTATAAGGTCACCTGGCATCAGGATGGCAGCCAGGGGTCACCTGGAGGCCTTGTTGACTTGGGCCCTGACATATCCAGGCTGACTCTGAAGTCTCTGGTACCTGGCTCCTGCTACACTTTGTCTGCATGGGCCTGGGCTGGGACGCACAGCTCTGCCTCCCGGAAGATCCACAGCTGCACACGTGAGTTCCTGCCCTGCCCCCTGGAGGCTGCCGAGGGCAGTGCAAGTGGCCTTGTATCCTTTACCTGGCTCTTCTCCATGGTGAAAATGGAGGCCTTTCCCCAATCAAGCCCCAGGCTACTTCCTGTCTCATGGCTGGCTAGCCATACCTACCCATCAGTGTGCTCCGTCATCCATCCACCCATCCATATATTCCTCTATCCTTTTATTCATCCTTCTTACGAATATATATTTAATGCTTCTCAATTTTTTAGGAATGAGGTTAAGTGCTAAGGCTAAAGATTATGAACAAGGCCAGAAAGGAAGACTGACAAACATGGTTCATATGCCAATGATGTAATGGTTTAATACATCATATTATAATAAACACAAAAGTATTAGTAGGAATATGCATGATGTATTAATTTGAATCACACAAAAACGGTTTTCTTAGCTGGGCACTGTGGCGCATACCTTTAATCCCAGTGCTTGGGAGGCAGAGGCAGGTGGATCACTGTGAGTTCTAGGCCAGCCTGTTCTACAAAGGGAGTCCAGGACAGCCAGGGCTGCACAGAGAAACCCTGTCTTGGAAAAAACAACAACAACAACAACAACAAAACCAAATCAGGGCTGGAGAGATGGCTCAGTGGTTAAGAGCACTGGGTGCACTTCCAGAGGTCTTGAGTTCAACTCCCAGCAACCACACGGTGGCTCACAACCATCTATAATGAGATCTGGTGCCCTCTTCTGGTGTGCAGGCACACATGCAGGCAGAGCACTGTATACATAATAATAAATAAATCTTTAAAAAAAAAAAGAAAAAAACCAGTCAAACCAAACCAAAAGCAAACAAACAAAAACAAAAACACAAAACAAAACAAAAAACAAAAAACAAAAAAACAAAAAAAACCAAACCCCTAAATACCAAAAAAACCTGTTTTCTTACAGATTAAAATGGCTGAATATCAGGACTAGTATGTGGCCTAACTAGATCTTTTCGGATTTATAGAAGGGACACCTGCTTAGGGAGTCAGAACAGGGTTCCTAGAGGAGGAACAGGGGGATGAACTGAAAAAGAAACCTGTGTGGCTAGGCAGGGTGGATGGCGGGCCTAAGCTGGCCAAGGGCATGTTGACAGACAGCATATTAAACCCACCAGTGAATGATTGCAGCGTGAGGCCCTGAGGAGCGAGAGGCAGGCCCCTGAGCTGGCTATAGTGTAAGTGAAACAGACATGTGCTTAGGGAGCCAGGCAAGAGCCAGGCGTGGTGCAAGGGGTAGGTTTTGGGCCCCATCACTGCAAGAGATTTTCTTGGGAAATCAAGACAACAAACTCAGAGCCTCCTGGAAGTTGGGACACTGGGAGCCTTGGATCTTGTTTGATGAGGGTGAATTCGTATTATCCTATCTCTTCCTGTCCTCCAAGGCCCTGCTCCTCCCACCAACCTGACCCTGGGCTTTGCCAGGCAGCCTGCAGCACTGAGGGCTTCCTGGAGCCACCCACCAGGTGGCAGGGATGGCTTTCAGTTACGGCTATACAGGCTGAGGCCCCTGGCACTGGAGAGAGAGGAGGTCCTACCTCGGGAGGCCCAGAACTTCTCCTGGGCTCAGCTGGCTGCAGGCTCCGAGTTCCAGGTACAGCTGTCTACCTTGTGGGGGTCGGAAGACAGCAGCAGTGCCAACGCCACAGGCTGGACACGTGAGTGCCTCACCCTCACTCTCCTTCCCCGGCCCTGTGGGCTCCCAGGGGCTCTGAGCCCGTGAGTAGGAAGCTAGGCTGTCCGTGGGGTCTGTCTCCGGGCCTGAGGCACCAGGAAGCTCCTCACAGGCCCCTCTAGGGATGTCTATGTTTGTGCTCTTGCACAGTGCCACACTGATTTTTTTTTTTTTTTTTTTTTTTTGGTTTTTTGAGACAGGGTTTCTCTGTGTATCCTTGGCTGTCCTGGACTCACTTTGTAGACCGGGCTGGCCTCGAACTCACAGCAATCCTCCTGCTTCTGCATCCCCGAGTGTTGGGATTAAATGTGCACCACCACCGCCCGGCTAAAATGTTTCTTTCTTTCTTTTTTTTTATTTTATTTATTATGTATACAGTGTTTTACCTGCATGTGCCCCTGCCCTCCAGAAGAGGGCGCCAGATCTCAGTATAGATGGTTGTGAGCCACCATGTGGTTGCTGGGGGTTGAACTCAGGACCTTTTGGAAGAGCAGGCGACGTTCTTAACCTCTGAGCCGTCTCTCCAGGCCGCCACACTGATTCTTGAGTTGCCCAGCTCTGTAGCCTGGCCTGGGCTGTGACCCCTTAATAACAATAGTCACAGTACTCACGAGGCTCCTTGCGTATGGTCCTACTCATGTTCTCTCATGTACTCACTGTGACAAGATTAGGAGCTTGACACTTGTGGTCACCTCGATTCAGAGGTGCAGGAACTGGGGCACAAGGTGAAAAGGTAACTTTTTCTTAGCCTTACGAGCAAAGTTGGGACTTTTGTCCAGGCAGTATGAACAGAATAGAGGCTCCCTGCCACAGCCAACCCCCAACTCCGCATAGCGGGGGGATGGGGGGGATGACGACGCAGAAACACAGAGGTACAGAGTATATGGCAAACACCCCACAAAGAGTCCCAGGGCCCGCAGATCTGGGTTTGGAAACCCCCTTTCACACCCACTTCATTTCTTGGGCTTGTTTAGCCTGCAGAGCTGTTGGGGGCCGGATGAGTAGGTGGAACCTTCCCAGCACAACCTTCTCCATTATGTGGACTCTCCATGCCTGCCTGTGCCTTCCATTTGGGCTTTTGTCTTTCCTCAGGGGTACTAGACTTCCCCCAAGGAATGTGAGGCCTCAGACATCTGGGGATACTAGGAAGAAGTCTGGCCTAAAAGCCAGGGAACCCGGCTTCTAGCTGCGGCTTGGCTCTGAGAACAAGTCTTTGCTCTCTCCT
Source organism: Acomys minous (assembly GCF_964271855.1). Lineage (NCBI taxonomy): Eukaryota > Metazoa > Chordata > Mammalia > Rodentia > Muridae > Acomys > Acomys minous. Next base: position 54,699,213 of record NC_140483.1, read on the forward strand.
AGCCTCAGTTTCCCTATCTGTAAAGAGAGGTGTTACTAGTTACTGTGTGGTTAGACCACGATCATAAGACTCCAGATCCCAGGCTTTGAAGGTGGATGAGGCAGTGCCTAGGCCCAGATAACCATCTGCTGACATGGGTTTTCAACCTCTTTGGCTGTGGGGCCTGGGGAGGACCACCCATCACTCCTAGGATGCTAAGCTTAGCTTTGACTTCCAGAGGGAGGCGACAGGGCCAGAATGAGCGATAAACTTTGAGATTGTTCCCCGTTGCCTAGGATACACGGTAGGTCTGTTTTCAGAGTCTAGTCAGAGGCTTTACCTGCTGCCCGGAACTACACTGGACTCAGGCTCTGGGGCCAAGGATGGAAGGAGCAGGGATAATTCTTTTTTTGGAGGTGGGGGGGATTTAATTTAGATGATTTCATCTTTATCTGTGCCCTTCCACTTGTTTTCTCTGCAGCCCCCTCAGCTCCCACATTAGTAAATGTGACTAATGAAGCTCCTACCCAGCTCCGAGCATTGTGGGTCCATGCTCCTGGGGGCCGGGACCGTTATCAAGTGTCCCTATACCTGGAGGGTACCCGGGAAGCCACCAGCATCATGGGACCCAAGGCAGACAATGCAAGCTTTTCGGGCTTGACTCCTGGCACTAAGTACGAGGTGGAAGTCATCTCCTGGGCTGGGCCTCTTTACGCTGCAGCGGCCAGGGTTTCTGCCTGGACATGTGAGTAGGGTGTGAAAAGGCATCGAGGGAGGAGACGCCTGGACACATTAGCTCTACTTTGAGTCCCACTTCTCAACTCCCCACCAAAGGCCTTGAACGAGGTCAGCCAGCCCCAACACTGTGTGAGGCATTCTCAGGCCTAGGGCCAGGGGCCTGGCTGACCTGCTACCTTCTCTCCACAGACCCACTCACACCCAATGAGTTGCTCGTGTCAATGCAGGCAGGCAGCGCTGTGGTTAACCTGGCCTGGCCCAGCGGTCCCTTGGGGAGAGGGACATGCCATGCCCAACTCTCAGATGCTGGACACCTCTCCAGGGAGCAACCCCTGTCACTAGGCCAAGCTCACCTCGTGTTAAAGGATCTGACACCAGGGCATACCTTCTTGATGACTGTGACGTGTCGGGCGGGGCCGTTCCAGGCCTCCACTCACCCCGTGGTGCTGTCTGTGGGTAGGTTTCCTATCTATCTTAGGTTCCCTTAAGACCTGTGGGTGATTGTTGGGCGTGGTGGTGCATGCTTTTAATCCCAGCACTTGGGAGGCAGAGACAGGTGGATCGTTGAGAGTTCAAGGCCAGCTTGGTCTACAAAGTGAGTCCAGGACAGCCAAGGCTACACAGAGAAACCCTGTCTTGAAAAAACAAAATCCAAACCAAACCACCCCCCCAAAAACAAAACAAAACAAAACAACACCAAGAAACCTGCGGACATCTTAAGGGAGGCTGGTATGCCTGAGAAGCTTTGCCCTTCCACTCTGAGTTGCCCTCTCCTCCCAGGCAGATGTCTTGCCCACCCTGGCCTGGTTTATGCCTCCGATGCCTCTCCCGATGGGCAATGATGCCCCAAAAGACAAGCTGTCTCTCTGTGAGGCTGGTGTCCCATCCGTGGGCATAAATGTCAGCCCCTCTGTGCCCCCCCCTGGTTTTGAGAGTCCCTGGACCAATGGGACCCTCTTAGAGAACACTGACGCCTACACAATGTAAGCTTTTTGTTCCCTCAGAGCCTGGCCCTGTGGAAGATGTGCTGTGCCAGCCTGAGGCCACCCACCTGGCCCTGAACTGGACGATGCCTGCTGGAGACGTGGGTGCATGTCTGGTGGTGGTAGAGCAGCTGGTGGTAGGAGGGAGTGCTCGGTTTGTCTTCCAGGTCAACACCTCAGAGGATGCTCTCCTGCTGCCCAGCTTGATGCCCGCCACTTCTTACCGCCTCAGCCTCACTGTGCTGGGAAGGAATAGGCTGTGGAGCCGGGCAGTCACCCTGGTGTGCACTACTTCCGCCGAGGGTAGGCAGTTCCCACCGTTTCCTGTTCTGTCCCCTGAGCCTGTTCCTCTGCTGAGCCTGGCTGCCTGGCGCTCTCCTTGCCCACAGCCCCAGCCCCATCCTCAGACCCCTGGCTTGTATTTGGGAGCACCCTAACCCAAGAGCCCTCCCAGGCCTTACTTAATTGGTCACTAGCCATTTGTAGAGGAAGGCATGGCCCGGAAGGCTGATTGTTAGTTCTGGGTCAAGGTCTTCGTTTTCCCTTCTCTGTCTCTAGTTTGGCACCCCCCAGAGCTAGCTGAGGCCCCCAAGCTGGAGCTGGGGACAGGGATGGGTGTGACGGTCACACGTGGCATGTTTGGCAAAGATGACGGGCAGATCCAGTGGTACGGTATAGTCGCCACCATCAACATGTCATGTGAGTTCTGGGCTTGGAACGGTCAGGGCGAGCATGGCTGTGCAGGCAGGGGCAGAGTGGGGACTGGGGTGCCCAAAGAAATCGGGGGGGGGGGGACTGGATGAAAAGCTAATGCCAGGGCCAGTCTGTAACAAGAAGGGGCTTGACGGTTATTGAGGGTAAGGCTGGTGTGAGATTGTGAGTGGGGGTACATATTAGAGATATCGGGGAGCCTCCAGACTGACCTACTGCTCACCTTGCTCTGCCTCTTGTCCATTCCTCCTCAGTGGTTCGGCCTTCCCAGGAAGCCATTAACCACACATGGTATGACCATTACTACAGAGGACATGACTCGTACCTGGCTGTCCTGTTCCCAAACCCCTTCTACCCAGGGCCTTGGACTGTGCCAAGATCCTGGACAGTGCCCATGGGTACAGAGGACTGTGGCCACACCCAGGAGATATGCAATGGGCATCTCAAGCCAGGTTTCCAGTATAGGTAAGGGCTAAGGGCCGCAGGGAGGGCAGGGAGTTTATTCTAAACTCCACTTTGTTAAAAAGAAGTGGGGGATGGGTTCTTTTGGGACCCTCAGGAAATTCAAGGCTCTCCAGGTTCCTATATGCTCCCAGATCAAGCCAGAGAAAAGGGAAAGAAGCCAGAGGTGGTCCCTCTTAGGGTGCTGGGGGGCAGGCTGTCCAACCTGGAAATAGGACAGGAAGGAAGGTAGCGTCGCCGTACTCGGCAAGGATTTCCTTCCCAGGATAAAGTGTCGTTTCTGTGTCCCAGGTTCAGCATCGCAGCCTTTGGTAGGCTCAGCCTTCCGGAAACCATCATCTCCTTCTCGGCCTTCTCAGGTAGGCCAGGCGCCTCTTCCTCCTGCCAGACACTGGAGAGGGAGAGGTGCTGACATCCCTCTTGGGAGGCGCCACTGCATTCAGAGGTGGGAGGGACTGAGCTTGTGCCTGGCAGTGTGTTGGGTACCACGATCTCAATGACATGCTCTAGACTTCAGACCTGCGATGGGGGGCTCTGAGCAAGCGTGAGAGAGGCAGAGAGACCCTGAGGGGGTTGCTACCGTGCACAGCCCCTGGCGTCTTCCCGCACCACTCTCTGCAGCTGGCTACTCCCAGCCCCACTGTGTTCAAGAACAGCTTTGCTCTGAAGGAACGTTAGGAGAGTCTCCAATGGAGCCAAACAGTATATATAACTTAGAATTTCCTAGTAGGTACATTGGAAACTAAAATGAAAGAGGTGCCTGGGTGTAGTGACATATGCCTTTAATCCCAGGTCTCCCACCCCCTCAGGAGGCAGAAGCAGGCAAATCTCTAAGCTCACCTTGGTCTGCCTAGTTCCAGGCCAGCCAGGGCTTTATGGTGAGATCCTGTCCCAGCAAACAGCAAACAAACAAACAAACAAGCATCAGAGTAAACACAATAGAAAGAAGGAACACAGCTGCGTGTGGTGACATACCAATAATCCCAGCACTCGGGAGGCAGCGGCAGGTGGATCGCTGTGAGTTCGAGGTCAGCCTGGTCTACAAAGTGAGTCCAGGACAGGCAAGGCTATGCAGAGAAAAACAAACAAACAGACAAACAAACAAAAAGAAAAAAGAAAAAAAGAAAAAGAAGGAAGTAACATTTACTTTTAGCAACTGTTTTATTTAAAGCAGAATATTTAAAATTAAGTTAATGTCTCAAAATTAAAAAGTGAAGCCGGGCATGGTGGCGCACGCCTTTAATCCCAGCACTTGAGAGGCAGAAGCAGGCGGATCTCTGTGAGTTCGAGGCCAGCCTGGTCTACAGAGTGAGTCCAGGACAGCCAAGGCTACACAGTGAAACCTTGTCTCGAAAAACCAAAACAAAACAAAATCAGAATTAAAAAGTGATTGAGAATCTGGGGGTAGGATGCTTGTCTTCCTTGGATCCCTAGCACTCAACAGATGAGGCCCCATGGGCCACACAGTAATCCCAGCACTTGCAGGGTGGACGCGGGAGAATCAGAAGTTCAAGGCCATTGTCAAATATTTGGTTGGAAGTCATCCTGGAATACTTGAGGCTGTCTAGAAAAGCAAAGCGAAAACCAAGCAAATGAAAACTACTGAGATCTTTCTTTTCTTTTCTTTTTTCCTGAGCCTTCGGCCTCTCATGTGTTCTCAGCGTGTGTCACACAGATCTTAAATTAGCGTAGCTACGCTGTGGGTGCTCGAGTACCCCATGTGGCTGCTGGTCATTCCAGCAGCTGGCACAGTTCTGGCCAGGCCTTCAACCCCGTTCCTCTTGAAGGTGTCGGGGAGGAGAGCAGGGCCTGTGGGGTGTGACCAGCACTAGGAGGAAAGCTGTCTGTCTATCTGTCTTCACCAAGCTCCAACCCCAAACAAATATTTCTGGGCTCTGTTTGGTATCTGGGACTTCTGGGAGCTTGGAGAGATACCACTGCATTCTCAGAACCTTCCTGATGCTGTAGTGGTTCCTCTAATACAGTTCCCCAGTGTCGAAGTGACACCCCCCCCAACTGTAAAATTATTTTCATTGCTACTTCATAACTGTAAGTCTGATACTGTCATAAATCATAATGTAAATATATGATGTGTAGGATATCTGATGTGCAAAGCCAAAGGGGGTTGTGCCCACAGACCTAGAAGGCCCAGGCCCAGGAGAGACTGGCATGGCTTGCAGGCTCAGCTGTAGAGTTGCCGTGTCCCATCGTGTCTTGTCTTCCCCAGAGCCCCAGGCCAGCTCCTCACTGGCGGCAGTGCCCCTGACAGTTATGGTGGGGACTGCGGCCGGCTGCATCCTCATTGTGTGTGCGGTGCTCTGCTTGCTGTGCTGGCGGCACCTGAAGGGACCAAGGTGAGGAGGAGGAGGAGGAGGAGGCAGATGGGACTGGGAAGCTCCGTGGGACTGGTCAGTCGACTGTGACCCTAGCTTGTCTCCCATTCGCCTCTCCGCTGTCACAGGCCAGAAAAGGATGGCTTTTCCCATGAGATGATGCCTTACAACCTGAGGTGAGTGCGGTGAAACATGCTTCCCGAGGATGGGGCTGCGGCAGCGTGGCCCTACAGTATAGTGTGCGAGAGGCTCCCTGGCATTGCACTAGACAGAGGGCTCTAGACTCCACTAGCTCTACCCCCAGCTCTCCTCAGGCTTTTCAACCACTGCCTCTCTTCTTTCAGCTCTTCTCCTTTCTCCTCCTGTGCAAGCCCACTGTAGAAGTCAAGGCCTTCAGAGTGGGCCTCTGACGAGGTAGCAGGCCAGTAGCAGGCCAGAGACCCAGTGAAGGGTCTGAGGGATGTGCTGGCAGAATTCCTCTTAGTGGGGACAGGTCAGCCTTGGTTGTATTAAGGCTTTTAATGGATTGGACAAGTGATGCTCACCTTAGGGAGCATCCTCTACGTGATCCGTACTGCTGTTACTTTCGAAGGGCCAAAGAGGGCTGGAGAGATGGGTAAAGCATTTGCTGCGCAAGATCGAGGGCTGGAGATTTGGTGGTTATGGCGGCCCCCCTGTAGCAGTGCCCCCTGCTACTACAGGTAGTAGGGCCTGAGGAGCAAGTTTGCTTGCTAGAATAGCCAAAGTGGATCATTCTAGATTTATTGGAGACTGGATAAGGTGGAGAGCGACTAAGAGTGATACCTGATCTCAGCTTCATGTGACCACACATTCATATATGGGGGTAAAAAAAAAAAAAGCTGGGAGGTGGTGGTGACTGTAGTCCCAGTTCTCAGAGGCAGAGGCAGTCAGATATCCGAGTTTGAGGCCAACCAAGTCTACAGACCAAGTTCCAGAACAGCCAGGGCTACACAGAGAGTCCCTGGGTTGGGGGCAGGGAGTTGGGGGAGGCAAAAGGTTAATTTGATTTAAAGAAAAATTAAAAAGTCTGTTAGATAAGTTAAGTGTTAATCTCACCCACAAACTGTTAGTTCACAAGCCAACCTGCTAGCCTGCTAGCCAATCTGGTCGGCTCTAGGTTGCTTAGCAACCTCTGACATCATCATCCGCAGCCTGCCACCAGGTGTGTACTTGAGGCACCAGATATAAAAGCACAAACTGCCACCTTATTTCTCTCACCTCTCTCTCTCTCGCACTCTCTCTAAGGGGTGTCCCCTTTCCCTTTCTCTCTCTCCCACTGTCTCTCTGTCTCTGTCCCTCTCCCCTCGTGACCCACGCAGGCCCTAACTCCTGTCCCCTTCCCTTCCCCAGATAAATCCCTTCATATCAGATCAGTTTTGTGGCATCTCATTCTTAATGATAACAACATCTTCATAGCAACATCCAGAATAATGTTTAGCTACAATTCAGGAGCCATATCCGAGCCAAGGTGGGACATATATCAAAGTGCCCCACTCCCCTTTTCCAGTCCTTGCCCACTGGCTTTCTGATAAGCCATGTGGACTTAAAAAAAAAAAAAAAGAAGAAGCAGTTTGTCGAAAAATATGTTAGAAAAGGCAAAGTGATAGGAATTTAAAATACACTATAAAAGATGAAGTAAAAGCTGGAGAAACTGCATGGATTGAATCAGGCCAGATCTCTTTTCCTTATAGTGACTTCCTGTTGAATTGACCCCACATAGGCTGTGCTCTAATTCAGCAGTAGAGTATTTGCCTACCATGCGCAGGCCTTCGGTTTGACCCCAGTATGGCAGAAACCCCTGAACAAACCAACAAACCATCCACTGTATCCAAAAGCCCTGACATACATATATGTGCACTTCCTGCCTCTGGCCTGTGTCCCTCACCGGTCCCCTCTTTGATCAACCGTGGCTTTGTGGGCCTGCTGGGTCCTAGAGAAACTTTCTGATCTACACAGGGAGGGCGGGGCATCCTGGGGCATCCCAGGTCTGCATGTCCAGTGCCTGCCTTCCCTGTGGCCAGATTGTGCAGCTAGCTTTGCACCTGTCTCCTTGCAGGGCAGGGCAGGGCAGGGCTCTGCACACCCAAAGCTGGGGTCTATTCCCTTCCTCTTCTGCCAGGCGGACCCATCGGCCCATCCCTGTCCATAGCTTCCGGCAGAGCTATGAGGCCAAGAGTGCACATGCACACCAGGCTTTCTTTCAGGAATTTGAGGTAAGTCCTGTGCCATCCTGGGCTCCGAGGAGGGAGGACCAGGACACATCCTCATGCCTGCTGTGGGTGAGATGGGTCTGCCTCTGCAACTTCATAGGAGCTGAAGGAGGTGGGCAGAGAGCAGCCCAGACTAGAGGCTGAGCATCCTGCCAACATCACCAAGAACCGGTACCCACACGTGCTGCCCTGTGAGCAAATGCCGGGAGTAGGAGGGAAGAACGGGCAGCGGGCTAGAGCTTGGCCCTACGGAGGGGCCACGTGTCCTGCTTCTGAATGTATATCATCTACTTTCTGCAGATGACCACTCCAGGGTCAGGCTGACCCAGCTGGCAGGGGAACCTCATTCTGACTACATCAATGCCAACTTCATCCCAGTAAGGGCTACCTCCGGGCCTAGGGGGCGTTCTTGTTGGGGTTCTGCAGGACATGGTCCTGTGCTAGCTGACATCATTGTCCAGGAGTATCACCTGTTTCTTTAGGGTCATCTGGCAAGTGTTTTGGGAGGCCCACTGTGTGCCAGGCTCTATACCGGGCCCCCAGGAGGCAAGGCTGGCTTAACCATATACATATCTGCAGAGCCCATGGTGTGTGTATGGGGGGGGGGAGAGGAGATAGAAAGGGGCAGGGAGGGGAAGGAAGAGAGAGAGAGACAGAGAGAGAGAGACAGAGAGAGAGAGAGAGAGAGAGAGAGAGAGAGAGAGAGAGAGAGAGAGAGAGAGAGAGAGAGAGAATTTTCCTAGTGTGACAGGTGCTAGGACAGAGACACAAGCCTGGTACTCAGGTGCATGAAGGAAAATTTGGTACACTTGAGTCATCAAAAAAGACTTTAGAGGAGGATGGATTTGATCTCTTGAAGGATAGGTGGGATTTTGGTAAGAGATCAAAGGAGAGAAGGGCATCCTGGGTAGAAGCATGGAGAAAACAGCCAGGCTGGGATGGTGTGTGTGTGTGTGTGTGTGTGTGTGTGTGTGTGTGTGTGTGTGTGTGTGTGTCCCCAGTGGAATGTAGAATGAAGTGTCAAATGGTGAGAGGTGAGTTTGGATTGGATGAAGGATAACTTTGATGGAATAAGCCTGAAGGCTCTGATTCCGTCTGCCCAGCAGTGGCAGCCATGGATGACTTCAGCGTGCGTGTACACACACACACACACACACACACACACACACACACACACACACACACACACACAGAGCTTGGCTTTAGGAAGGTTGCTCTAGAGCTAGGCATAATGGCAGACACCTGTAATTCCAGCACATGGGAAAGCTAAGCAATCTCTCTGGGGTTAGTGAGGAGGGTGGCTGGGGAGTCTGTTCTTAGCATGTTGGGATCTTGTATTTTTATGCACGTTTTTTTCACACTTTCCAAGTGGGACATGGGTCACCCTCCATGATCACTCTTCCTGTGGGTCATACATGTGATTATACCCATTGCTGAGTATTTGATGGGCCCAGGTGGCCAAGACACTGCCAGGTAACATGCCTCGAACCTCACACCTTAGGGCTACAGCCACCCACAGGAGTTCATTGCTACCCAGGGGCCTCTCAAAAAGACGCTAGAAGACTTCTGGAGGCTGGTGTGGGAGCAGCAAGTCCAAGTCATCATCATGCTCACTGTGGGCATGGAGAACGGGCGGGTGAGTGCCCTGCAGTTTCACAGAATGACCACCAGGTGGCATACGTCCGCCATGCAGGAATACCCCCTCTCTCCATCTTGGGTTGGGGCAAGAACAGGACCTGGGAGTTGGTAGGGAGTTCTCAGGATCACCTAGGATGACGAAGCAGGGGGAAAGACAGGGTTTGTGAGTTCCTGGCTTGATTCACTTCCTCCTGGTCACTTACTCTAGCAGTGCAGGAGCATAGAAGCCTCATTCTCTGTAAGCCCATGGCCACCTCTTCTGTGCTGTGCATGTGCAAGGCTGGTCTAGAGCAAACAGAGGTGGCTGAGTGTGTTTTCCCGTTGAGGCAATGAGGAAAAGGCAGATTCTTCCTAAATGGAGACCATCTAGTTTTCTAAGATAGCCAAAGCCAACACAGAGTCCTAAGGGTACTGGAGCCCACTCAGGGGAGGGAAGCTTCTGGAAGAAATGGCCCCAGAGCTGGATGGAGGCAAAGAGCAGAATTTCATTAGAGTGGCAGGAACCAAAAAAAGATGGGTGGGGCTGCTTGCGCCTGGATGCAGTATGGGACAGCACTGAGGAGGCTTGATGTGACACTGTGCTGTTTCTCCTTACACCCCCCCCCCCCCACTCTAGGTGCTATGTGAGCACTACTGGCCAGCCAGCTTCACACCTGTCACCCATGGCCACATCACCATCCACCTCCTGGCTGAGGAGTCCGAGGACGAATGGACCAAGAGGGATTTCCAGCTGCAGCACGTGGGTGCCCAGGGGACAGGGCTGGTGGCAAGGACGCTAAGGCTGAGACGCTCCTCTCCTGCCCCACATGGCCTGTTTCCTGATGAGGGCCATAGCATGTGCGGAAGGGGTCAAAAGACACAGCGAAGGTCAAAGACCGAGCCAAAGTCATACTGATGCATAGAAAGAGCAAGTTCTGCTGCCCTGTGCTCAGCTCAGAGATCCCCGGCCACACCCTTATGGTTATCCCAGGCTGTGAAGGTTTAGTGCAGGAAAGCCAGGGATTAGAATGGCCTCTCTGCCTGGCTGTCTTTTGGAGGTAGAGATCAGTCAGGAGACTAGAGGAGGGTCAAAGGTCCACGCCGTGGCAAGGACATGGGTCCCATATCAGTGACCATCAGTTTGAAGACCTCTGCCCTTGAAGAGTTGGTGAGGGAGGTTCCCGGGTAACCCCAGAGGGGCCCCAGGATTAAAAAAATGAGCACAGTCCTTCTCCACCGTCCTCAGGGTGCCCAGCAAAGACAGCGGTGGGTGAAGCAGCTTCAGTTTACCACGTGGCCAGATCACAGTGTCCCCGAGGCTCCCAGCTCCCTGCTTGCTTTTGTGAAACTGGTACGGGAGCAGGTGCAGGCCACTCAGGGCAAGGGACCCATCCTGGTGCATTGCAGGTGAGGACGGGTGGGGGTAGGGGGTGGCCCCAGGGTGCTCCCCCCCCAACCTGACCTTGAGTCCGGGAAGGGCTCTGGCTTTCTAGGAGCCCTGTCCTTCCTATACTTAGCTCTTTGGGGGCTGTCCCCTACAGTGCGGGCGTGGGCCGGACGGGCACTTTCGTGGCCCTCTTGCGGCTACTACAACAACTAGAGGAAGAGCAGGTGGTTGATGTGTTTAACACTGTGTACATGCTGCGGCTGCACCGGCCCCTCATGATCCAGACCCCGGTGAGGGCCCCATGCACCGGGCTGGGCAGCTTAGACCCAAAGGAGTGGAGGAGGGTAGATGGACCCCCATGGGAGCATGGAAACAAGTTCCCGAGGGCATGCAGAAGATTCTCACTTTCCTCTCTCTAAAAGGAGAGAAGGAACTGGCCCCCTCCCCCCCCCCCTGGATATTGTGGACAACTCAGGGAAAGTTCCCTAAAGGCTCTGCAGTCCCACTTGCCATATCCCTGCCTGGTGGGTTGGGGGCCAGGACCATCCACCTCCCCGCCCCCTCCCGCCTCTCCCCCACCCCCTACAACCAAAGCCACTTAGCAGGCTAGTACCCTCTCCCTGCAGAGTCAGTACATCTTCCTGCATAGCTGCCTGCTGAACAAGATTCTGGAAGGCCCCTCTGACGCCGCAGAGTAAGTCAGCTACCCCTCAGGTCCAGGCAGGTGGACACTGGTGTCGCGGTGCCTTCCCACTAGGTGCCCAGATCCCGCCGACGGGCAGAGGCTGGACCACCAAGTCATTCCTCTTTCCTCTCTCCTCCAGCTCCGGCCCTATCTCTGTGATGAATTTTGCACAAGCTTGTGCCAAAAGGGCAGCCAATGCCAATGCCGGTTTCTTGAAGGAGTACAAGGTACACTTGGGGCCAAGGAGCGAGTGACCATGGAGCACAGTTCTCCCTGCTCAACCTCACCAGGTTTCTCTCTTTCCCAGCTCCTGAAGCAAGCCATCAAGCATGAGACTGGCTCTCTGCTGCCCCCTCCTGGTTACAATCAGAACAGCATTGTCTCGGGTGAGTCTCACTGGATACAATGTTGGGTAGGGTGGAGGACATTGGTACTGGAGAGACGCCTGGCAGCCCTCATCCACATCTTCGTCCCCCAGGTGATCACCCTCAGGTGCAGCTCACCCTGGTGGAGGAGAGCCCTGCTGATAACATGCTGGAAGCCTGGCTCTTCCCTGTGAGTTGACGCCGATCTTGCGGCCCCATTACTTGCGCTCTCTCTCTGACTTTTTGGGCTTCCTGGGCTGGAGCCGGAGCCCTGGTGGGGTGGGGGGTGGGGCGGGGCGGGCTAACTGTACAGCTGGATGGTCAGGGTGACACCGTCATCCCTGGAAGCCAACAAGCTGTGCTCTGCAGGGTGGGCCGTCTGGTCGCGACCATGTGGTGCTGACTGGCTCTGCTGGACCAAAGGAGCTCTGGGAACTGGTGTGGGAGCATGGCGCCCGCGTGCTGGTTTCCCTGGGCCTGCCTGATACCAAGGAGAAGGTGAGGGGAGTGGAGGGACAGGATGTGTGGGCTCCAGGGGCGGGACAGGGAAGGGAAGAATATGTGGCTGAGACTTTGGAAGCTGACCGAGAGTCCTGATTTGGTCCTAGCCGCAAGACATCTGGCCAATGGAGACGCAACCTGTTGTCACAGATAGGGTGACGGTGCACAGAGTAGCCGAGAGCAACACAGCTGGCTGGCCTTGTACCCTCTTCAGAGTCATACATGTAGGTGTTGAGACCACAGGATATTGCGTGGAGGGCTGTGATAATGAGATCCCCATGGTGGCGTCCCTCTGTCACCATCCCCGCCAACGGTGTTGATCTTGCCCTTGTTCCAGGGGGAGAGCGGAACTGAAAGGCAGGTTCAGCGCCTGCAGTTTCCATGCTGGGAGTCTGGGTGTGAGCTCCCAGCAACCACCTTACTGCCTTTCCTGGATGCTGTGGGCCAGTGCTGCTCCCAGGGCGAGAGCAAGAAGCCAGGGACCTTGCTCAGCCATTGCAGGTGCTGTCGACAGAGGCCATGTGTTAGCTTGGGTTATGGGTCAAAGGGGAGTCTCCCAACGCTGCCATCTTCGCTGCTCCATCTCCAGGGATTTGGTAGGGCTCTAGCCTGACCAATTAATCAAGTACCTCGCATTCTTTCCCAGTCCTTAGAACTAAATTTGGTTTCCCCACGTCTAACTCTGGGTCAATTACAGCAAGGGCACACACCAGCTGGGCACATTCTTGGCCATGGAACAGCTGTTGCAACAAGCAGGGACTGAGTACACCGTGGACGTCTTCAATGTGGCCCTGAAGCAGTCACAGGCCTGTGGCCTCATGACCCCAACGCTGGTGAGAGGCAAACAGGGAGGGGCTTGCTGTGAAAGGGATAAAGTCAGGCAGGTTCTGGTCCAGCGACAGATGACTGTTAGGGTTACACCATTTAGGCCACCACCAGGTGGCGCTGTGGACCACCATGCTCTGCCCAGATGGAGTAGGGTTTGGAGACCCCTGAGAGCCTTCCTCAGGTTTGGGCAAGCAGGTGAGGTACCTTGCCTGTGTCTACCCCCCAGGAGCAGTATATCTACCTCTACAACTGTCTGAACAGTGCACTGCTAGATGGGCTGCCCTGAGCTGCCAAGTGGCCTCTGCCCTGCTAGGCATCCTGTTCCTGCAAATCCACCGAGGCCTGGCTTCCCCGGGAGAGCAGATCCACCGGGACTCCTGCTGTCACAAGGCAGAGCCAGGGAATAAAGGTCCATGGTCACACTCACGGTTGTGTTTTGTTTCTCTAGTCTTCAGCTGGAGGCAGGGATGGCAGCTGGGGCCTGGGTCTAGCTGAGCCACCAGCTGACCTGTATCTGGCATGCTCTTGCCTTTCCCCCGGTGTTCCCTGTCCTCAGACCTTCTGCTTTACCAGTGTATTCACACTTAAGCCTTTCTACCCCTAGCATCCTGAGATGCTGAACCCCAGAGCTGCGTCCCATTTATTCACTGTTTGCAACCCCAACTGTGTAGGAATTATCTAGTTTTCTACTCTTCGTCGTCTGCCACCCCACCCCCTTGTCTATCTACCAGACTTCAGGGGCAGGCTCCTTGCCAGGGTGGAAATGCTAGAGCCACACTGTGACTTTTAAGTAAGGAACTAGGACTCGGGCTGGACCGGCCAGGTTTGCCTGATCTCTTCACGTTCTTTCTCTATTTTATATAGGCCACGCCCATAGGGGAGTGGCCAGGGTTCTCATTGGTCAACTTGATTCTTAGCCAGCCCTGTGCAAAGGGTCGGTCAGGTTGGTCTGAGAGGGTCCTTCTCCGGCCTGGGTGGAGAAGGGGCACAAAAACTTTGTGGGCCCTGGGAGGTAGTCAGTCTATAGAATTCTTGTCTAGTATGCACGGTATCCTGGCTTTCAGCCCCCGTGCCACACAAACCGTGCATGGTCGCCTATGACTGTAGCCCCAGCACTCAGGATGTGAAGACAAAAGGACTGGAATTCAAGGTCATCCTCAGCTACATAACAAGTTTGAGGCCAGCCTGGGCTACCGGAGACCCTGACTTAAGGAACAAAAGCATAAAAACTAAATAACAAGAAAGTGGGCCTGGGCTGTTGAGGTGACTCAGTGGGTAAGAGTGTTTGGTGCCAAACATTATAACCTGGTCTCAGAGCCTGTGTGTGGAAGGGGAGAACCGACTTCCACAAACTGTTCTCTGATCTCCAGACTTATGTCATGTGCCATAGCAAATGTGCCCACATTACCCATACATAAGGGGTGTGTGTGCGTGTGTGTGTTTTGTTTTTTGTTTTTTGTTTTTGAGGCAGGGTTCCTCTGTGTAGCCTTGGCTGTTTCCTGGACTCACTTTGTAGACCAGGCTAGCCTTCAATTCAGAGATCCGCCTAGCTCTGCCTCCCCGAGTGCTGGGGTTATAGGTGCATACCACCGTGCCCAGTGTGATTTGTTTCTTAAGATTTATTTGGTATGTATACAATGTTCTGCCTGCATATATGCTTACCTGCCAGAAGAGGGCACCAGATCTCATTACAGATGGTTGTGAGCTACCATGCGGTTGCTGGAATTGAGCTCAGGACCTCTGGAAGAACAGCCAGTGCTCTTAACCTCCAGCCCATGATTTTTTTTTTTTAAGTGAAGCTTTCTGCTAGCTGGGAGTCTTCCCAAAGTGAGATTGGGATTTGATGCTCCCCTGTAAGGACTGAATATCAACGTTGTCTTCAGCACTGCGTTTCTCAGGAATCTAAGGAGTTAGCTCTTGAATGAACCTCCCATAGGCAAGATGGAAACTCAGCTCTGAGCCACCCAAGCCTACTTCAGAAGGCTGCTCCAGAGATGGAACGGGGCCTAAGTGTAGTTTTCCAGCCTTGGTTGGAGTCCTGAAACAAGCGGGGGGGGGGGGGGGGGGAAGTGTTGGCAGAGCCAAGGTGAAGGCAAAGGACAAGTGAGGCAGAAGGCAGAGAGGACTTCTTTCTGCAGGTCTGTATGGCTGTGGGGGGCCGTGCTGTGGCCTTCCTGCAGCCTCATCTTCTGTCATGGCCTCAGCTGGCGCCCTGGAAGCAGAGCTCTTCTGGCTCCTTGGTCTGAGTGTGAAGCTCTTTCCATGCCAGCCCCAGAGTGTCCACAAAGAGCAGAGAGGGGTTGGTGAGAGCTTTTGGGGTATAGAAGTAAGGGGGGAGGGTGTGTTGACTGCCTCTTATGTCCGCATGTCTCTGGTGCGGATCACTGGGAGTCAAAAGGCTCCCAGCCTCGTCCGGTTCTACTCTAGGGCTTAGCTAAGAGAAGGATCTGGAGACCGGATGAAGGGCCCACTGCCAGCTCTCTGTGGCCCCAGAGAGAGCAGGGTCTTGACTCCAGTGCCATTCCCCATGCTCTCCAAGGTCCTGGGATGGATTATGACTGAGCTGCATCTGCACCACTGAGCCTCCAGGTGGCGCCAGGGCACCGACTCGCTGGCAAGCTCTGTGCAACCAGTTGCACAGAGGGCAGCCCCTCAACTGTCCTGGGTCCTGAGATCGGGGATGGGGTGATCTGTAGACCTCAAATCTGACAGCCTATATGAGTTCATTTCCATGGCCTGGGCACCTGGTGGAATCCACGACAGTTTCTTTGGTGTCAGGACGTGGCTCCTTAATGAGGGGTCCCTCGTCGTTCTTACTGCTAACCTGCCAGGAACCCCTCCTAGCCCAAGACCGCCTTCCTTCCCCGGTCAACAAGGGTGCAGAGGACCCATTTGAGCGCTAGCTCTGAGGTTATTCCCGTCAGCCGTGTGACCTTGAACATCTCTTTCTCTCGGGTCTCTCTACATTTCAGCCTAAAATCTGGTAGTGGGGCTGGTGTCTGTGGAACTCTGGAATCTTTTCCTAATGGCCTTCTCTGATCCCTTGAGAGCCCCGTGGCTGTTCCCAAAGTCCCAGACCCAAGCTCTGGGGACACACTTTCTGTACAAGTGCAGGACTCTGATGTGATGACCATTCTTAGCTTTGGATTTCTTTGCTTTTTTCATCGTCCTCCCCCCCTCTCCCTCCCACCCCACCCCACCCCCTGCCTTGAAAATCTTGCCAGCTGGGAAGGAAGGAGGGAAGGGGAGCGAGAGCCACGGCGTAGAAAGTTTCCTTGACTCCTCCTCCCACCCCCCACCCCCGTGTCTCCCTCCCTCGGCAAAGCCCAGCCTGTGAAACTCAATAGCGAAGATCACTCAACAATGCCTGCCCCTCTCTGACTGCACCGTCCCGCCGCAGTTGCCGCCGCGCCCAAGCGAAGTAGAGCGGGGGGCGGTCCCCACCGACGGCGCAGCCCTCGGGCCCGCCCCGGACCCGGAGGTGAGCAGCTCGCTCACAACTCCGTGCGCTCCGTGCGTCCAAGCGCCCGCCAGGTGCCCCCCGCAGCCCGCCGCCGAGATGCACAGCCCGCCGGGGCTCCTGGCACTGTGGCTTTGCGCCACACTGTGCACCTCGGCACGCGCGGGCAGTGACCCCCAGCCTGGCCCAGGGCGTCCCACTTGCCCGGCTCCCTGCCACTGCCAGGAGGATGGCATCATGCTGTCAGCTGACTGCTCCGAGCTTGGGCTCTCAGTGGTGCCAGGGGACCTGGACCCCCTGACGGCTTACCTGTGAGTACTCACCTGCTCGTCCCTGCTGTTCTTGATGGCTGCCTGCCCCCACAAACACACGTTTGATGCTCTGCGACGTGAGCATCACAGGAAGGCTCTTTCTCTTCCAAGCCTAAGACTGAACGAAGGGCTAGGGAGCAGAGGAGAGTTTTTAGGAAACTAAGGACAATACAAGGAGCAAGCCGGGGCCTCCTAGCTTCCTTTCCCAGGTGCTGTTCCCCACCCTAGGGGCTCAACGTGGGAGTCTAGGCTTGGGAAAGTGGGGTGTGAACTCTGAACAAGAAAACGGGGAACGCGGGGACCGGGGCAGTACCTTCTTTCGCAGTCGTCCTCAGGAGAACAGCACCCAGGAGGCTTGATGAAGGCAAAAGTTACCTCCCTGGTGTGAAGCGAGGGTAATGTGTCTCAGTCGGGTGGGAGCCGCTTCTCCTATAGCAGGAAGGAGAACTGTTCCACGGAGGCAGGCGCCTTGGTGACAGATCTCTGCCATCTCCTCTCTTTAGAAAGGCACTCCACCAGTACTATCTCCTTGTGTAGAGGTCTCCTGCCCCCTCCCCAGGCCTCCCTGAAGTCATGTCCCAGGAGGCCCTGTTAGAGACACTAATTTGTGGGCAGGCTCCGAGACTGAAAACCAGAGAACCATTTTTAGAGTCTGAGTTGGGGGTGAGGCGGTGCATGAAGGGGACCCTATTGGGGGTAGCTGTCTCTGAATCAGAGAGCCAGAGGCTGTAGGTACCCCATACCTGGGCAGGAGGGGGGATGGGAGCCCATCTCAGACCACCTGGCCCCCCGCACACCCCCCACTCTGTGGGAGAGGCGATCTCTGGCCTTCCCTGCTTTTCCTCAGAGGAAGAGAGCAGGTAGAAAAGTCTGGGTGTGATCCCAGAGCTCCCTAGGGCCTGAGAAAGGCTCTCTGAGCTTTGGGGTCCTAGAACTGATGAGTGGTGAGGAAGAGGAGCTTGTGCTTGCCCCAAAGGCTCAGCAAGGGGGGTCAGGGTGCAGAGAGGACATGGACCTGGTGAATGTGAGTAATCCTGATTTAGAGCCCCTGTGTGTATGTGTGTGTGTGCGTGCCCCTCCCTGTCTCTATGCCCCCTTTGGACATCCTCCTTCACTCCAGAAGACACAGGTGTGGGCTCCAGGGAATCAGGACAGAGAAGCATCCATATTCCAGAAGGGCAAGCGAGTCCTGCACAGCCCAGGGGGTGCCGGGAGAGGTGAACACGGGTACCTGGGAGGGTACCTAGCACCAGGCAGAGTACAGTGATTCTGGGCCCACCCCAATTGCACCCCCAGAAGCCCTGTTTCTAGCAGTTTTACATATTAGGGGTCTATGACATTGTTTCATTGGAAGACCAGGAGGATGGCTAAAAAAGAGTTTAGAAATGACTTCTGTTGAGCTTTCTTTAAGGACAGCAGGAGAGAGGCCTCTTGCCTGTGTTAAAGGGGCAGAGCACACAGGACCTTCCAGAGGGTGGCAGCTCAGGCCACCTTTCTCAGCACCTGAAACTTTCAAGACTAATCTGTGGACTCCCCCCCCCCCCCACTGGCAGAACTTGGGGACAAGGGCAAAGTGTTTCACTTCGGGGATCCAAGTGTCCCACTGTCCGTGCTGACAAACAGCTCCCTGATACTTTGACCCAGTGTCCTCCGATACGTGATGCATCTTTGGGTTAGAAGAGGTCAGGGTTTCTGAATGCTTCCTGAGCCTTTCTGGGTGCCGAGGAACCCCTTTTCTTCCAAGGATAGGAGAAAGGAGCGGCGGGTATAGGTCATGGGATGATGTAGAGAGTTTTACAGCAATATCTGCAGTGTTGGAGGGAGGTGGGGAAGCCTTGCCTGGTCAGGAGTCACAGGTGGGTTATAGGAGAGGGCCATCTGCTGTCTGGTGGAGGTGAAGCCTTCCATTTTTGCTTTCTCAGAAGGACCGAAATAACATTTTACTCATGACTGACTCTCTCTCTCTCTCTCTCTCTCTCTCTCTCTCTCTCTCTCTGTGTGTGTGTGTGTGTGTGTATCTGTGCTGGTGTACACGTGTATACAGGTAAAGCATGCAGTGTGTGTGGAGGCCAGGGGCCAACCTCAGGCATTGCTTCCCGGGAGCTGTCCACTTGTTTTCTGAAGACAGTGTCCCTTGTTAACCTGGAGCTCACAGAGTGATCTAGGCTGCCTGGCCGGGAGTCCCATGGATCTGCCTGTCTTTCCCACCCTACGTGGGAATTACAAGCACACACCACCCTGCCTGACTCTTCTGCGTAGCTTCTGGGGGATGGGGTGGGGGTGGGGCAGGAGTGGGGGCTAGAAATCAGATCTTCATGCTTGTGCATCAAACACATCACTATCTGAACTTTGCCCCAGCTCTGCGAAGGCATTTGAAGGTAGCGCGGGATGGACTGTGAGGAGCCAGGCCAGGCATAGCTTGGTGTTCCTTCCCTTTTGGTAGTCTTCGGACCTGTCTGTGGACCGCAGAAGACACCCCAGGGTCCTCTTAGGGCTTTCTTGACAGAGTCTCAGTACAAATTACTTGACATCTGCTTCCCACCCCAGGGTGGTAAGATTTCTTTGTAGCCTGTACAGGTCATGAATTGGCTGCCTCCATCTCCCTCCATCCCAGTTCCAAGGGGGAGACCGAAGGAAAGTCTTTATGTCTATTTATTTGCTACACAAGTCCAAAACCCATGAGCACCCTGGGGCCCGATGCCAGCCAGTCCCGCTTGATCAAAGTTAGGAGTTATTCATTTATGCACAGTACCTCAAGTGTCTCCAAAAGGGCTCCTCCCACACCGTCATCAGAGAGAGGCTCAGCGAAGTCTGCTGGGTTTTGTGCGTCTCCCTGGGCGAGGCCTCTTATGGGAAGGGATGGAGTGGACTATGGCGCCGCTGGCTCCGGGAGCACTGCAGTTTGTGGTGATGTGAATGGGAGGTGTCCTGTCATATCCCAGCACATACGAACACAGGAATATGCGTGTAGCAAATGCTTGCTAGGCGAATAGCGCCTGGGTGGGAGGATCTGGGCACGGACATGGAGACCCTTGTTTGCCCTGAGCACTGAGAAGTGTTGGAGAGAGTGTGTCTGTAGCTCTGGCTGCAAACACTCAGAGGCTCAGCATGCCTTGTTACCCACTAAGCACCCATTTCTTTACTCGCTGCTGCCAGGGCTTTCATTCTATGCCAGGCTGCTTGCTGCCTTCTGGGGAATTCACTTCCTTCAAGACTGTTGTAATAAAATGGGTTTGTGTAAAAGGTCATGTGTGTGTGTGTGTGTGTGTACACTCACCCGTGTGTAGATTCAGAGTAATCCTGTACCACTGCCTGGGGATGTCTATAACTAAACAGAGGGAGGCAGAATATTTTAGGGAGAGAGGAGAAGGGTTAAGGATGGGCACTGGTGTAAAAGGCAGTGCTAGGTGAGCCAGGGCCAGCTTATTGGTTTATGACTTGACTTGGTTTCTCCATCTATAAATGAAGCTAATATCTGACTCACTCAAATGGTTGCTGTGTAGGTTCACTAAGATAGTGTCTGCAGAGGGTTCCATATGGGGTCTGGAAGGTGGAAAATGCAAAGAACGGTGTTAGTAGTACTGTCTTTAGAGAGTCAGAGTCAGGAGGCAGTTGTCTTGGAAGGCTTCCTGGAGCTGGTAGCCCTGTATGAGAGTTGTAGGGCATGTGTATGTTGAGGGCTGTGGCAGGAGAGCACAGTGCCCAGGAGACAGCTGTGGTGGCTACGCTGGTGACACAGAACAGCTTTATCGCTGTCCCCACCAGCTGGTAACAGTCTCAAGACTTCATGGATTGGGAGTGGGAGTGACCAAGGGGAGATCCCAGCCTGCTCTCGGGCTTGACCCAGATGGGTTCCCAGAGGGCTGTGAGATGAGACACATGTGGCCACAGCCAGGGAGCATTGGCCCCGGGGAGGGTGTGGGTGTGGGTGTCACTCTTAGCTCTCTTCTTCATCTTGGAAGCCCCCTTCCTGGTCCAGCCTCTGCTCCCTTTAGAGCACTGTGAAGTGGGGTATGTTGGTTCTAGTCCCCAGTCACTCGTGGGTGGGAGACCCTGGGTAAGTCTCTGGGACTCCGTGCTTCATGTTTGGCTGCAAAGTAGAAAAGGAGAAACAGAGAAACCCTGGGCTCTTCGCTACTGGTGTGGAATGGGGAGAGCTTTGGGGAGAAGGCTTGGCAGGGGGTGCAGAATCGGGGAGGAAAGGGAAGAGTCCACGCGGTCCCCAGACCAAAGCATAGAGGAGAGAGCAAAGGAGGGGTGGGGTAATTCCAGGAAGTGGGGTCCCACGGGCCCTCCCTTGTTGAAGGAGCCTGGGGAGTTTGCTGGAGGAGACTGAGTGTGTGTGTGGGGGCTGACACCCCAGTTCAAAGGAAAGGCAGGAGACAGCCTTAGGCAAAAAGAAAAAGGAAACCTCTGGGCTCTGGCAGCAGTGGGCACGGGTGCGGCTGGGTGGGGCACCAGTGGGAGAAGAAAGCCTGGCTCAGAGGGAGTTGGCCCCCAGCCCGCTAAGCACCACCACCTTCCCCCTCCCAAGGGCTCTCGCTCTGGATGGTCCCTTGTGCCACAGCCTGCTTCCTACCCAGACCTAGGCCCACAGGTGACAGAAGAACAGAGCACAAGAGGAGGTGTTCATGTGGGTGCCGCGGGGTATTGGTAGGATACCAGGCTCCGGAGAGCAGCACAGGCAACTCTGACATGGGGAGAGTTTTTAAGCCCAGGCCCAAAGTTTTCATTTCTTAACCTAAAATGGAAATACTACTTGTGTCTACCTAGAAGTGTTGCCAGGAAGACCAAAGGGGACATGGAAGCACATGTGACAACTCTCATATGCACTTTAAACACTGGCACTTAAAAAGCAGCGACTGTGGTATTCTCTGTCTCTCTGTCTGTCTGTCTGTCTGTCTGTCTGTCTGTCTTTCTCTGTCTCTCTCTGTCTCTCTCTGTGTCTCTCTGTCTGTCTGTCTCTCCCTCCACTTACAAGGCCCAGAAGGGGGGATGGCTGTGATGCAAGAGCTTCATCTTTTAGGGCCCTTCAGAGGGCTCCTTCTTCCTACTGACTTCTTTCTACACTAATCCCCTCTGCTGGCCTTCAGAGAAATGGCTTCCAAGGAGCCATTTCTCCTGGGTTCTGGAGGAAGTGATCCTGTGAGCAGCCCCAAAGAGGAGGAGGAGAAGGAGGAGGAGGAGGAGGAGGAGGAGGAGGAGGAGGAGCAGCCAAGACTGCCTGAGGGAGACTGCCTGGAGAGTCTGGCTGCTCCCCAGAAATGGAATACATTTTCTTGGGTATGGCCTGAAGAGAGTAGTGGGGGTGCTGGGGCCTAGGCTTGGTTTCGGCACCGAGAGAGCCTGGAAGGGCCCAGAGTAGTCTCCCCATTGCTCATCCCTGTTGGGCTGTGTGACCTTAGGCTAGTAACTGGTTCTACTGGGAGCAGGGCCAAGGCCAAGGAGTCCTTGTGGGGCTTTGGTCACCTTGGGAAGGTGCAAGAGTAGGAGATGGAGAGGGGGGGGAGGAAAACGGGTGTCCCCTCCCTCTACTGAAAATAACTTCCGTTAGCCAAACTGAACGGACTTGTTGACTTAGGGGCTCTCAGAATTGTGGGAGCCCCTTTGTGCTATGGAAAAGGTGAGCACCCATGTCTAACAATAGTTCAGGTCTCTCCTACTGCCCTTCAGACATGGGAGAACAGGTCCCAGGAGGAGAAAAACAGCCGAGAAGCCAAACTTGGGCAGTGAGCAAAGAGTTATTTTGGAAGCAGTGAAAGTACATGGTGTGTGTGTGGGGTGGGGTGGGGGGGAAGCTCAGGGCTTGGCACCGAGCCCCCCGGAGCCATGCCAGAGCAGGCCACAGCGGGCTGGTGGCGGGCAGGTGGGGGCTGGGCTGGCAGCTCAAAGGCAAGGTACCTCTAGAGGAGAGGTTTCCTTTGTGTCCCGTCCCAGCCCTCTCTTAGCTGCCAGGCTTTCTCCTCCAGGGACCTCCGAGGGACTTGTGCCCTCTGACTAATGGAAATGTGGCCATGGCAGCACTGCGTGCCTGGCTTTCTGCCGCTCCTGTCTGCTCCTAGGTGCTGTGGGGGATGTCTTACTGGTTACAGTTTTTCTTCCTTCCTTTTTTTTTTTTAATTTTTTTTATTAATTTATTCTTGTTACATCTCAATGGTTATCCCATCCCTTGTATCCTCCCATTTTTCCCTCTCTCCCATTTTCCCCTTATTCCCCTCCCCTATGACTGTTCCTGAGGGGGATTTCCTCCCCCTGTATATGCTCATAGGGTATCAAGTCTCTTCTTGGTAACCTGCTATCCTTCCTCTGAGTGCCACCAGGTCTCCCCATCTAGGGGACATGATCAATGTGAGGCACCAGAGTTTGTGAGAAAGTCATAACCCACTTTCCACTCAACTGTGGAGAATGTTCTGTCCATTGGCTAGATCTGGGTAGGGTGGTTATAGTTTTTCATTCCTTCGATTGTGACCTTAACCCAGAAGCACACTAGTTCATCAAGAGGGTCCATGTTTAAGGCCCAGGCAGGATGGCACCTGATGGTTCCAGAGAAACTCACTTAGGAACCTGCCACCGGGCCTTAATTAATCACGGCAGTTGCTGGCACTTCCTGGTTGGTTGCTAGGGGGCAAGAGCTGACTTCAGGCACTCTACCTGAAGCACTTCCTGTAAACCCTGTGTGTGGGGGGTTTGGGTGAGGCCCATCTTACAGTTGAGGAAGATGAGGGACTTAGAGTCTAAGATCTCTTGTCTTCCTCGACTCTAAGATGGGCCTCGGCTCAGTGGTTAAGAGCACTGCCTACTCTTCCGAAGGACCAGGGTTCAATTCCCAGCAACCACATGGCAGCTTACAACTGTCTGCAACTCCAAGATCTGACACCCTCACACCAATGCACATAAATTAAAATTAAATAAAATATTTAGAGTCTAAGTTCTCTAGCTGGTCACCCCTGGTGCAGGGGTTTCATCAGAATATAGTCTCCCTAACCATTTTGGATAGTGCTGCTTGGAGGTTTGATCTGGAGGCTTCCGAGCTCCAGAGGGATAGGCTGGGTTCTGAGTGTGTCAAAACCCCAGGCTGAACATCCTCTCAAACCCTGTGCCCAGTCTCCTCTATCTCTGAAGAGCAATCAGTGCCCAGGCCCGTTTCCCTCTCACACACCAGCACTGACTTCTAGGGACCCATCTGTGGCAGCTGCTTCAAGGGGGAAGGTGTTGGGGTTCAGCACAGCTAAGGAACTGGGGAGGTGAGACTGTCATCTGCAGTGTTGTCTTTGAGGCAGTCTGGTAAGTGGGGATGTGATTGAGGGAAATGGGCCAAGTGTTCATGAAAAGCGAGCTCACTGAGGCAGACCCTCCTGGGAGCATCCTCAGAGGAGTGACAGGTTGACAGGTGCTCAGAGAGAGAAGTGTGGTGGGTTCAGGGAAACCCCGGAGAAAGGGAAGAGGCTAAGACTCAGGGACCTGAAACACTTTGTCCACAGGCAGAGGACCCTATAGAGAAAGCCTGGAGCCCTAGGACAGTACCCTAGGGCTTTCTTTTTGTTTTGTTTCGAGACGAAGTTTCGCCATATAGTCCAGGCTGACCTCAGGTTCACAGTGCTCCTCCCTCAGCCTCCTGAAAGCCGGGGTCACATGCATCCTTCACTATACTTGGCACACATTGGTGCCTTGTGACACATTCTCTTCTGCACCGCTCTCTGAGGCAGGAGGTTCCAGAGAAGGGCTCTTTGCCTTTCCTCCTCAGGGCGCACGTTTAAAACAAACAAAACAGTCCGAGGTGCTCATCAGCTAGGGCTTACCAATCGCGTTTCTCAGGCCAGAGGCATCACCAGCCCCGGACAACATCTGGCACATCTGGAACCACTGCTGTAGAGGAAAGAGCTCCCTCTGTACGTGTGTGTGTGTGTGTGTATGTGTGTGTGTGTGTGTGTGTGTGTGTGTGTGTGTGTGCGCGCGTGCGTACATTCATGAGTGATTCGGCCCAGGGTTTTGCACTTTAGGTGTGTACGACTGAGCTGCATTTTTGGCTTTTACATTTAATTTATTTTTAGGTGTCTATGTGCTTTGCTTGCATATATATCTGTGCACGATGTGTTGTCTGGTGGCCATGAAGGCCAGAAGAAGGCACTGTGTTCCCCTAGAACTGGAGTTATAGGCAGTTGTAAGCTGCCAGGTGGATTCTGGGAATGGAACCTGGTCCTCTGGAAGAGCAGCCAGTGCACTTAACCATGGACTCATCTCCCCTGTCCCTAAGGTTTTGTTTTTATTTTTGTTTTTGTTTTTGCTTTTAAGCAAGCTCTCCACCCTCCAGCTTGGCCTCCTCCATGCAGGCCCCCCGCCCCCGTGCGTCATGTACCAGTGCACCTCATTGCCTCTGCCAGCTTGTTTCTGTAGATTCAAAAATGGAAATAATCACACCGAACTCCGAGACAGACACTTGTAATTTGGCACAGTGTTTGGCACACTGCCATGGCTGGTACAAGGCAGTTCTGTTAGTAAGGATTCTGGCGTTCCCTTGGGAGAAACATTTGGAGAGAGAAACTGAGTCTGGTGTGAAGAGGTCTTTCGGCTCACCTACCTCCCGCTGCCTGTCTAGGACCTTGCTGAGCGCTGGTTCCAGAACACAGTTCCTCTACCCTCTGTCCCTGCTGCTAGCCCCACCCCTTTTGCCCTTAGAGGTGTTGGAGAAAGAGGAAGTGTCCCTGAGTGTCCAGACTGAGGTGCGTGGTGGGAAGATGCTGAGGGTCTTCCATTGCACCAGTGACAGGGATTTGGATATGGTCCCCAGGCCCAAGGCTACAGCTATTGCAGGGGAGAGAGGGAGGGGAATGGGGCATGGGGGAGGGGGGCAGAGTCATCACTACTGCCCCTCATCCCAAACCTATAGATTGCTGGGTTCTCTGCAAGGGGGGAAGAGTGCTTCCATTTATTCAGGAATAAACAGGAGACCCAATATATCAAGGTTGATTCCAACTCCACTGTGACTTGGGTTTGGATTGCACCCCACTTATTACTACTGGCTCCTGGGAAATAGCCCCAAAGTGGCTGCTGCTGAAAGGTCTATAACATGTCCTAGAGGGGGATGCATCATCAGGTCGTCTGGTTCTGAAGCTTCTTTTTTTTTTGCTAAGTCTCCAGGGCTCTCCAGCTTGCTCTGTGTTCCCATGCATGGCGTGGCTCAGGAGGGTAGACTGAAACCCGGTAGCATGTGAATTCTGGTGACACCTATCACCTTAGCTCATGCGGTACTCCTCATGGCCGGGATGAGGCGTCTTGAACTTACAGGCTGTCACGGGGCGCAAACTCACTCACTCATTCACTAGGCTGACATGGATGGAATGCTTGCTCCTTGAGATGCCCGGATAAGCCCTGCACAGGGTTCTTCACATGAACGTCCCATGTGAGGACAAGACAACGGCTACCTCCTCTTTCAGACACCCTCCGGAGACGCTCGGGGAGGGGGGAAACGCCAAAGTGAGGTGAGCATGTGTCTCCTCTGCCCTGGAGGCTCAAAGCAGGGCTGATAAGACCAGAACAAATAGCACACAAGTGGCAACCTTGTGCGGAGTGAGAAGTGCAGGAGGAGGAAGGGCCAGATAACCACAGGCAGCGGGCAGGCGGGGCAGAGGGCAGCGCTGCTGAACTAACGGATGCCTTATGTGGCAATCCCTAGAGAGGCAGTTGTGGTGCGAGAGGAAAACCACACGCCCTAGGGTAGATGATCTGTGCTAACACTCCTTTGCCAGGTAGTGTAAGTCTCTCCCTGATGAGTTACAGGAAGTGAGATCCTGCCCAGGGGAAGTGCTTTTCACACAAGGGAGTGCGATTTTATTTCTCTTGAAAAAAAATTTTTTTTGCCTCATCAGATTCAGAACTTCATTGCATCAAAAACAAGGGATTGTTAGGCCCTGGCCACCCGTTCTCTTCAGCTTGGAAGCCTCCTGTAGGCAGGGCCTATGCTCCCTATTTCTCAAGGATCCTGTTAGACTTCTTCCTTCCGGGCACTTGCAGAGCCATAATATAGGTCTCTGCCTGCAGGGGGCGCTCTGGATAGGCCATAGCCAGCCCACCTATGCTTAGTCTTTGCTTCCTTCCTGTCAGCTCCAGATCTGGGGCAGTGTGGGCATTTGAGGATGGGAAGGCTGGATCAAGTGTCCAGTGATTGCAAGAGTTGAGGCAGGAAGGAGCCGTAAACAAATCCCCTGCCTTTGTGGTGGACAGAGCTGGGTAGGAGGAGGGGAAGAGACACGAAAGGAAGGCAACTGTTGTCTAGGAGAAAAAGCAAGAGAGAATTGGGACAGGACCGGGGACAGGACCACCCTAAGGGACAGGCTTCACTGAGGATGGACAGTAGCTCAGGACCCCAGAGGATTGGAGGTGGGAGTCGGCTACCTCTGATTCCACCCTGGACTCCAATCCTCTAGCAGGGTTGCCTGTAAGCTGGGTGACTGGCCCCAGTCCCTTAGCCTTGGCCCCTTCACACACTTACCACCTGAACAGGACCCTGTGCTCTGAGGGGCCCTAACTCGGGTTGGTGCTCTGTTATTACCACAGGAGAGTGAGCGTTCCGAAGTGAGGGGACTTAACAATTTTAGTTCACACTGGATCCTGCCCGCTGTGCAGCTCCCTCGGCTCCTAGGCTAGCAGAGCCTCACGCTCTGGATTGTAGAGTGGGGGGGGGGGTGATTTTCGCCTGGACCCAGCTCCCATTCCAAATAGTCCTATGTTCTGTTTGTTTCTGAATGTTCTTCCTCAAGTGGACTAGGAACTGCCTGGATAGACAACCCAGGGACTGTTTGTTATGCGTGGTAGCCTCTTCTTACCCAAGTGGGGTGCGTTCCAAGACTCCCCTGTAGACACCTAGGTGCTCAGATCCTACATCCTCTGCACCTCTACACACCCATGATGCGTCTTAATTTATTGATTGAGCATGGGAAGATGTCACCGACAGTAACGATGAAATAAAACAGAACAATTAGAACAGCATAACAGATGCCCTGTGACGTGTAACACAATACACACGTCGCTTTCCCACAGCTAAGATGGCGCCCCCTTTGGGTCTGATGGTTAGGTGACGGGAGTAGGTGACATCCTTCTGTGGGGTGCCACATGGTAGAAAGGTGAGCTTCTGCCCAGATGTGCCGGGGGCGGGGGTGCAGGGCTAAAGAAAGACTGGGCATACCCAGGTTGCAGGTGATCTTTGGTTTAAGAATGGCATCTGCCAGGCATGGTGGTGCATGCCTTTAACCTCAGCACTCAGGAAGCAGAGGCAGGCTGATCTCGGTGAGCTCAAGACCAGCCTGGTCTATGAAGAGAGTCCAGGACAGCCAGGGCTACACAGAGAAACCCTGTTTTGAAAAACCAAATGACCAAAATGGCATCTGCAGGGGGTCACGGCTATGGAGTATGCTGTGCTGGGATGGGCACAGGGCCACACTCAGTCCAAATGACACAGATCTAGGGAGCTGATGGAAAGGCATTGAATAGCGGGAGTGTGCACGTGTGGGAGTGTGTGTTTGTGTGTGTGTGCGCGGGCACGCGGGCACACATCCTGCATGGCAAACTCCATCCTAGTGTCTACAGTGCAACAGTGGTTAAGGCACTAACCCTACTGTCAGTCTGGGTTCAGATCCTAGCTCAGTACTCAGGAAAACACTCTTATTTTACCCTTTAGTTTCCCTTTATAAGATGGAATTAATAATGATACACACCACATGGGGATTATGAGGACCACTTGAATTAGTTTATGGAAAGTGATGACTACACATAGTATCAGTTAGTGGACATTAGCAATCATTAGATTTATTTCAACCGACAAATACTCAGTGAGTGTGTTCTTAGTAGCAGGCATAGCTGAACCACACAATGGCATTGGTTCCCAGTATAATGTCCTTTCTTCTTAAGGTTCTACTTTCTGCAGTTTCAGTTAACTGTGGCCAAACAAGGTCTGGGAATGCTATATGGAAACTCCCAGAAGTAAGTAGTTCAGAGTTTAAAGCCGTGTAACACCTCGTGCTGCCTCCAACTCAGCAGAGCTCTGGATCATGCCTGTGCCCAGGGTTTCTGTGTTGTAGATGCCACCTTCTTGCTCAGTAGCCCTCTGGTGCCCAGCTCCACTGTGAGGACACCGCAGTGCAGGCCTTCAGTGTAAGCAACCCTTGCTCTATTTAAAGATGGTCCAAAGTGCAAGAGCAGGGAAACCGTCAATTCATTTAAATTACAAAAATAATGAAAGTGGGGCCGGAGAGATGGTTCAGTGGTTAAGAGCACCGCCTGCTCTTCCAAAGGACCCAGGTTCAATTCTCAGCACCCACATGGCAGCTCACAACTGTCTGTAACTCCAAGATCTGACACCAGCACACATAAATTAAATAAAATATAAAAAAATGAACATATAATAAACTGTTTTAAGAGAATGTACGCACATTCACTTGAATTGTGTTATAGTATATAGATATAATTATTGTTAGTTACTGTTGATAGTATCTTACTATGCTTACTTTATGAAATATATATATATAACATGTATGTAGTATATCAGCTTTGATATTATATGAGATCTTAGACACCTGTTGGGGGCATCTTGAAATGTATCCCTTTTGGAGCAAAGGGACCACTGTCTGATAGACAGTCCCCAGGCCATCTGAGGAGGAAGACAGTCTTGAACTCTCAGTCATGAGAAGCCCTCCTCCCTGGCTGCCTAGCTTTGCTAGCTCGCCCTGCTCTCCACTGGGCCTTCTCCTGCAGCAGGCCATCCTTTTCAGTGTGAAGGATGAGGGGTCAGTAGGCCTCTTCCTCTTATGTCTGCAGCTCCCCTCACCCTACCTGCCCGTAGCGTTAGGCTTTTCTTTTCTTTCTTCTGTGGAACTGGAATCAGAGGCCATAGGCAGAAATCTGCCACTGTCACCTGTTTGCCTTGGCCAAGACCTGGTTTCCTTGGGCCCATTTCCTGCAGGTGAGCGGTCCTGACCCCCAAATTTTATAGAGACAAACAAAGATGCAAAGGAGGTAGAGAGAGGCAGTGTAAGAGAGCCAGTGAGAGGGGGGTTGATAGGAGGAGGAGCCAGCCCCCTTCCCTCATTCCCTGAGACTTGAGTTCCCAGGGCCTAGGACAGGGCTTGACTATTACTAGTTTGTGTGTGTGTGTGTGTGTGTGTGTGTGTGTGTGTGTGTGTGTGTGTGTGTGTGTGCTGACAGCATACCTAAGTGTTTTCAATGCAGAAGCCCAGGGTGCAGATTCCTCCCCTACCGGCTCCACTTTCACTTGACATATTAGCGTGGGAGTGCAAGGGCTCAGGGTTTAGGGGCATGCTAGTAGTAGAATTAGCATGGTGATTTTCAATCTGGTCAACCCTCAGATGTCTGATGTTGATGGACAGGTGGCCCTGGAGCCTCAGACGGTGGGGACGGGGTAGAGGGTGTAGTAACAGGGGAGCATTTAGAATTTCTGGAGCCGGGCCTGGGGAAGCCTCCTGTTGGTTTGCTCAGGTCTCTTGCCCCAGCCCTAGATGGAATCTACAGATGGGCAGAACAGACCGTTCAACACCCTGTTACCACATTCACCACCGCCACAGATGATCGCTTTGGTATTTGACCTTGAGACTATATGCTGGGAAGCTCTTCCTAGTACACCCCCCACCCCCGGCTGTGACGACCCTCTTCCCTAGTGTATCCTCTTTCTCCAGCTTCTTTCCTAGGAGAGACACAACAGCTAGCCCTGCTTTGTTAGCTCCAAAGGCATTAGTGAGGTGGACTGGGTTTTGCTTCATTTTGTCTAAGAAGAAGGTAGCCTGGCATATATAAGTTTTCAGAGATGCCACCTATGTGGCTCCCAGGGTCTGCCTGCCGCTGAGGAGCCCCGAGGACCTCTCTGTTTGGACACAAGATTCTGCTCACTTCCCTGCAGCACACCTGCCATCATGCCGCAGCTGGCCAAGGCCACACCCTTCCACAAGTGGCCTCATCACATGTAAAGGGACAGAGCTGGTGAGTGGAAGTGAGGCAGGGTGTTAGCCTCTGCCTGGCCCTTTAGCCAGGAGCTTTATTTAGGCCAGGCCACAAGGTGTTAACACAGTCAGTACTGTGCCAACCTGCTCAACTCTTAGGATGAAAAAAATGGTTTAAAAATATTTTAAACAACAACAACAACAAACAAACAACTGCTCCTGGAAAAGCACATTTGAAGCTAAAGGAAACAAAGAAACGTTACAACCAAGGTTACGGTGACTTCAGAACAGGTGCTGGAGAGAGAGAGAGAGATGAAGAACACCAGACTCTTACCATCTAATGTAGAATCAGGTTGGAAAACTCTAGAAGGTAGGATAGTCTCTCCTTTTAAAAACAGGGTCCCAGGCTGGACTTAGCAGTTCCTCTGCTTTAGCCTTCTGAGTGCTGGGACTGTAGGTGGGTACCACTGTATATATGTGTGTGTGTGTATGTGTGTGTGTGTGTACCTAAGCCAGAGGTCAGCCTCAGGAGCTGGAGAGATGGTGAGATGGTGCAGATGGTTAAGGGCTGGCTGTATAAACACTGTGACCTGAGTTTGGTCCTCAACACCCACACACTTTCTAAAAAGCCAGGTGTGGTGACACTCACTTATAATCTCAGTTCTGGGGAGGCAGGGACAAGTGGATTCCTAGATTTCTTGGACAGAGAGCCTGGTCTAATTGTCAAGCCCCAGGTCCCAGTGAGACTCTCTCCTTCCTAGCTACCTGTGCTTAGTGAGGCATCATTAGTTCATGACCAGGGTCGTAAGGAGAAGCCCTGTGGACATCACTTTTGAGATACTGCAAGACCATGGTTAAGAAACGGGTTCAGATCTGTAGATCTGGGGGATGTTGGGGGTGATCAGGAAAACATCAGATTAGTCCAGATATGTAGGGCTGCCTAAGATGTAGCTACTTTCAGAAAAACCCTTCCCAGTCTTCAACTCTGGAGAAGGTTCCCTTCTACATCCTACACTACCCTGGATCCTCACCTGGACTCTTTGAAGTATACTTCTCTGTTTCCCAGAGTTGGGCGAGAGCACCAGAAAAACAGAGCCTTGGCCGCCAGTGCACGGAAAGTGCAGGCACCAGCCCCACTGTGTGTGGCGTTCAGAAGTATCCGCGGAGCGAAGGAAGCAGCCCCACTGTGTGTGGCGTTCAGAAGTATCTGTGGAGCGAATGAAGCAGCCCCACTGTGTGTGGTGTTCAGAAGTATCGGCGGCGGAGCAAATGAAGAGATGAATAAGTGAATCAGTGGACGAATGAGTACACGAAAGGCCAGCTGCCAGCAGCTACAGAGCAGAAAACCAGCTCAGGCTGGAGCAGATGGGCTGTCTGCAGAGACAGGGTGGGGATGGAGGGAGCCCTCTCCAGACAGGTGGTGGCACTAACCTGGCTCCACTGTGGGCAGGAGCCTGAGGTGTGGCATCCGACCCAGACGGCTGCGGTGAGGACAGAGCCGCAGTGGGGAGCCTCTTAAGCTGCCAGGCAGCCAGCTCACGGCCAGGCTTGGGTTTCATTAGAGTGAGACATCTGTTCTATAAAGCCTTTCACTCCGAGGCTTTGGCCTTCCCTATTCATTCCCTTTATTTTTCTGTTTAAAGGAAGACTTCTTTTGAAAATTTCCACCCTGTTCTCAACAGGCTAAGATGAACAAAGCTATGTGCCCGCCCCTAGGCTGGGTAGGGCTGAGGGTTTCGGGGGACTTAAGGAGGTGGGCACCTTGAATCCCAAAGGTGTGCTTGGCATTGGCATAGTCACTGAAGACTCAGGATGAGTAAGAGCTGCATTCTGTGTTTAGAGAGACCCCAGGCTGGGAGGTCATAACATTCCACCCTAAGCATTTAAATACCAGGCAGGAGATGTGCACAAGCTGGTCATAGGGGCACCCAGGAGATGCCTAGGGTGGGGGCGACAGAAGGGAGGACTGTGTCTCATGTGGAATGCTGTGAGGGTCCAGGGAGCTCAGGAAGCTGGGTCTGATGCCAGGGAGCTCTGGGAGGGAACTCAGGGGAGACTAACGCTCTTAGTCATGCCAATGAATCTCGAGTGTTTATTAAGGGACTGTTAAGTGCCAGAGTTTGTGCAAAGGGCAAGGCATGCACAGAAAAGAAAGATGAAAATGAGGCACCAAAACAAATGTTGCATTTGTTGCATCTCAGTGAGGTGACATCTAAGAAGCATCCACAAATTACCAAGGATGTACAGAGGACCCTTTGCCAGGCTGAAGTTCACTGAAGACGTTTACTTATTTCTATTTTTTAAAGAGCTCTATTTTTATTCCTGCGTATGTGTTTATGCCACCGATGTGTAGGTACCTGGTGTAGGTACACCAGAAGAAGGTATCTGATCCCCTGGAGCTGGAGTTACAGGTGTTATTGCACAACTTGATATGGGTGTTGGAAACTAAACTCGGGCCCTTTATCTTCTGGAAGAATAGTAAATGGTTCTTAACCACTCGGCCGTATTTCTAGCCTCTCCTGAAGACCTCTAGAAAGTGGTTTTAAATTTTAGTTTGTGTGTGTGCGCACATGTGTGCATGCATATCTATCTATCTATCATCTATCTACTATCAATCATCTATCTACTATTTATCATCTATCCATCTATCTGCCTGTCTGTCTGTCTATCTATCTATGCACTTGTGCATGTAATGGCCAGAGGTCAATGTAGGGCATCTTCCTCAATTGCTCATTACCTTATTTAAAATTGTTTATTTTAGTTTGTATGTAGGAGTGTTTTGTCTACATGTACATATGCATACTACATGTGTACATACATGTCTGGTACCCAAAGAGTCCAAAAGAAGGCATCAGTCCTCCTGAAACTGGAATTGAGAATGGTTGTGAGCCACCATGTGGGTGTTGATATCTGAACCCAAGTCTTTTGAAATAGCAGCACCAAGCCCTTTGGACTGCTGAGCCATCTCTCCAGCCCCACCTTGTCTGTTTGTTTGCTTGTTCATTTGTGATAGAGTCACTCATTGAACCTGGAGTTTACTGATTTGGATGTGCTGGCTGCCATCGGACCCAAGGAGCCTCCTGTCTTTGTTTCTTCAGTGTTGGGATCACTGGTGCACCTGGGTTTTTATGTCAGTGCTGGGGATCCAAACTCAGGTCCTCATGCCTGTACGGCAAGCATTTTATCATCTGAGCCATCTCTGCAGCCCATCTTGTGAATTTTAGAGATGGTCTCCATAGATCAGGTTGACCTTAAGTTCATTATTTAGGCAAAGATAGGTGCCACCATGTGTGGCTCAGGGGAAACATTTAAAACTAGCTCTTAGATGGTTCACTGGTAGGTGTCTGCCTAGCATGTGGGCTGCATTCTTAGCACTACAAAAGGAAAATCAGTCTTTTTTTTTCTCTTTTCTTTTTTCTTTTTCTTTTCTTTCTTTTTTCTTTCTTTCTTTCTTTCTTTCTTTTTTTTTTTTTTTTTTTTTTTTTTGGTGTTTTGAGACAAGGTTTCTCTGTGTAGCCTTGGCTGTCCTGGACTCACCTTTCAGACCAGGCTGGCCTTGAACTCACAGTGATCCACCTGCCTCTGCCTCCTGAGTGCTGAGATTGAAGGCATGCACCACCACATCTGGCTCCTGCCAGCTTTTTAAAGTACAATTCACATTGCAGAAAAGAGTATGTAGCGTAGGTTGAGAACTCCATAAATTTTTGCCGGTGAAGACATTGTGTAAGCAGCAGTCAGAAGAACAGAACATCATATCTTTGTGGAAGCTCTCTACTCCCATGCCCTGGTCACCAGCCACTCACAGGGGCAGCTAAGATGGTGAGTTCGGTGTTGGCTTTAAGCTTTATGCAAAGGGGAGTTATGTTGCATCTGGCTGCTTTCCCTCAATGTGTTTGTGATTCTTGCCTATAGCTGCTTGTCCTGGTCTGTTCATCCTCGTGGCTGTGTGGTACCCACATGGGTGAACACAGCACAGTTTGTCCATTCTGCTGTGGCTGGTGCTAGGCACTTCCCAGTTTGGGGCTGTTATGAACACCACTGCTACGAGTCGTTCTGTACGGATGTTTAATGAGTAATGAGTACATAGATGCATTTCTGTTGGTTAAATGCCCAGGATGGGAGTTGCTGGGTCAGAGTAGACCTCTGAGTCTCAAGAGGCGGAGTGACCATTGTAGGTGGAAAGTATGAGATTGGTTGCCGGCTTGGCCTGAGGTACCAAGAGAGGGAAGTGATGGCGGTTAGCAGAGGGGGAGGGCAGGAGGGTCCCAGGGTGAAGGGTGGTGCACACCGGGTCCCACCTGGCATGCCCATGGCATTTGTGTCAGTTTCCAGTGGCAACTATGACAAAGAGTCACAGGTCTCGTGGCTTAAAGCACAAGTTATTCTCTGCCAGCTCTTGATCCAGAGCCCTGAATGATGAAGCCGTTACTATGGCAGCTCTATTGAAGAATCCATCACACACGTCAGTGGACCCCATCTCTTTCTGTGTGTGTAATAAGGGCAAACATCAACAGATTTTGAACCTTCCTGAAGGGTCCAGGGTGGGTTTCTCATCTCAAATCTGTCACTTACTATATCCACAAAGACCCATTTCCCCAGTAATGTCATATTCTAGGCAGCGGTACAGTTGTGTGAGTGTGTGTGTATGTGTGTGTATGTGAGAGAGAGAGAGAGACAGAGAGAGAGACAGAGAGACAGAGACAGAGAGAGAGACAGAGAGACAGAGAGAGACAGAGACAGAGAGACAGAGAAAGAGAGACAGAGAGAGACAGAAAAACAGAGAGACAGAGACAGAGAGACAGAGAGAGACAGAGTCTATCCACCTCACTATCCCCCATGGCTCTCCTACATACACACTTTAATTTCTCCCTCAGCTCTAGGTCTGGGCATTTACTGGTGGGGGGAATTATGCTCCTAGCACCAGCTTCCTCCAGAAAGTCCTCTCTCATGGTACTTTGGCCCACAGGTTCTTCAGAGTCCCCTAGCATTGGGGTTCTGAGTTCTGTCCAAAGTGGATCTGCAGTCTTCTCAGACCCAGGGTTTCTGAGTAGCTGGAACCGTTCTTTCTCCTTGTTATACAAGGCACACACATTTCCTGTCTACTCAACAAGGGATTTACATGCCAGGACACCGAGAATAAAGACCTTGACCCTGGGTACCTTTCCATATCAGTCTGGTCTAGCTAAGGTGTTGAGCCTGGTATAGTGGGCCAGAACCAGGGCGGCCTTTCTAATTTCCTATTTTTCTCCAAACCACTCTCAACGCCCCTGCCAAGTAAGGTGGACCTGGTTGTTACTTCATCCAAGGACCTGTGTGACTCCACACAGCACAGAGGAGGGGAAGGGGAGGGGATGGGGCATGGAGTGAGCCCAGCCCTTTGCCTTTCCTTGGAGAAGGCTGGAAGGCAGGAATGCCTTTGGCTCAGAGACCCTGGCCAGAGATCAGAAGATCAAAGGAAGAGAAGATCAGGGGCGAGGCAGGTGGCACCACAGAGAGAAGCAGCAGCTGGTGCCTCCTAAGGGCAGGGCTGACCCAGAACGCCCTCCCCTGCCACCTCGCCATCTCTGTGCTTTGCTGTGTGGCTTCTCTCTGATGGAGGTGTTGGGGGTGGGGGTGGGGTGAACGCTCCTGAAGGAGCAGTATTAATACCCTCACGCACCTGGATTCCCTACCACTTACACCTCACAGCAATTCACTCAGGAGGGACTGCTATACAACCCTTACACCCAGAAACTGAGGCACACAGAGGGTATAAGTAACCTTAAGACCATCAAACCACTGCTCACTGTTAGTGCCAGGCCACAAAGTGTTTCTCTGACAACAGGGCACTCCATAATGGATGGCCGAGAACGCCAGTACAACTGCAGAATGAGCAAGTGGGGCACGGTGCCAAGAAGGACTTCTTGTTGGGCCGGAGTTTTGAACCTGGACCTTCTGTATAGTCAGTCTTTCCGCAAATGTGATGAACCAACTAGGCAACGGGTTGTAGGAGAGAGGTAGGCGAGTGGGGCTCCATTTATAGGGAAGGACACGCCCGCGGGCAGAGGCAACAGAACAAGAGTGCCTGGGTAGAGCACAGAAGGCCTCAGGGGCTGGATAGAGCTCAGAGCACTGGAGCCGCCCGGTGGCAGGCGGGGCTGCAGGGGCGGGGCCAGAGGCGTGGTACGCGCAGGTGGGTTGGGGTGACGGGAGGAGGGCCGGAGGTGGGGGTGGGGGTGGGGGACGCCGAGCTCCAGAAAGCGCCACAAGGTCCGGGGAAAGGAACCCCAAGATCTACGATATGGGTGGCGCCCTTCTGGCTGTCCTTGTCTCCAGGTGCGCTTGGGCACAACAGAACTAAGCCGGCGTGGGTTCTCTCTGCCGTGGCTGTGTGACTTGGGGGCCGGCTGGCGTTTCCCAATATCCGTCTCCTCCCTTAACACGGGGACTATGCACATTCCCTTGCCTGTGAAAAAAAGCGGGCCAAATTAAATGAGACCTAGAAGGTGCCAGCGCTGTGGGTGGGAAGAGAAGAGGCTGCGGCGGGTGGGTGGGGGGCGGGGGTGACGGGGGGGGGGCGGGGGCCAGCAGCAGAGGCAGCTGTCACATGGCGCTCCCGCCAGATTCAGACCCAGTTAGAACACGCTAGGCTGGCCCGCCCGGGAGGGTGTTGGTGCTGTTCAGTGTATGAGACACCAGCAGCAGGGTGCAGCCAGAAGGTTCCCTCCAACCCCCACTACATTCGGGATCGCCACTACCCTGAATCAGCTCCTCATCTCAACACTGAAAGCCTGGGCACCATTCTGGTCCCGGATGGGGGAGGCTCCATCTATGTGAGCACAGATAGATCGGGACCATGCATTGGCGGCCTTATGCCAGCCCTGCACCCAGACACTCCGGGGTTGGGTCTCTCAGGAGTAAAGAACTCAGTTAAACAGTCTAGAGCTGTGCGGGGACTCCACCTGCTTGCTGCTACTGCGTTCGTCTCTCTAGCTCCTTTTTGACCCTTCTCAGCTCTAGTAGCTGAATCTGGTAGTAGGGCTTGAGGCACAAGGACTGCCAGGCAGTTCTCCCTTCCAGGAGGGCTGTGGGGCCACTTTGGTGTTGATCTCTCTCTCTAAGCCTTAGAGTCTAAGAGGTTCCAGCATGCAAGGGCAGTTAGATTTTACACCATGCAAAGCACCTTGGCACAGGGATGGCCTTGTAGCTGGAGCTAGAGATCAGAAACAGACGCTGGCAAAGGTGGGAGACCCAGGTTTGCAGAACTCAGTGGGTTATTCCTCACAGACGTGGCTGTTGTGGCCCTAGAAAAAGCCTCAGCGGTTAAGAGTGCTTGCCACTCCTCCAGAGGACCTGAGTTCAGTTCCCCCGACCCCACAGTGTGTTTCTCATGAAGTGCCTGTAACACTGCCTTCTCTGACCTCTGAGGGCACCCCACCAAACTCTCTCTCTCTTTCTCTCTTTTGCTTTCCCCCCCATACACATAGACAGACAGACAGACAGACAGACAGACAGACACACACACACACACACATGTACACACAGACACACAGGAATAAAAATAAAACAAATAAACAAAAAAGAAAATGGATCTTGAAGCTGGCTCGTGTGTGTGTGTGTGTGTGTGTGTGTGTGTGTGTGTGTGTGTGTGTAAAGGACAGAGAGTTGGGATCTGTGGTGGAACTCCCAGACTGTTTGGGGAAAGCAGCCACAGGAATGTGCCATCAGAGGGTAGGAGATGACAGCTCCTAATCAAGGACAGGATCCTGTGG